>NW_025886131.1:0-7885 GCF_002878395.1 Capsicum annuum
TTTAATTACGATAATATCTAATTTAGAATATGAATTAATAAAACATCTTAAGTCAAGAGGATAAAAGTGAAAATTAAACCAACCAATAATATACACGAAATAATTTACTTAAAAATAAATACTTATTACTTAATAACTATTTATCATCTAGTAAAGTTAGCATGCTTAATCTGCACCCCCTACAAATGGTATTAGAGCCCAGTTATTTAAAAAATACAGCAGTAGCATGCTATAGCTAGAATCCGAGCTCGAATAACTTCATGTGAATAATAAATCTTTTTTTGATGATCAAATAAAGAGTTAAAAGTACTTTTTACTTTCCACCAAATCTCTTTATTGAGCTATTTACAAATATGTGTGTGCACAACTATTTAAAAGCTTCCATTTCTAAAGGAAAATGAATGAAATTACTTGCTTAAGAGCCCGTTTGAATAGATTAAAAAAAAGTGGCTTTTAAGAAGTTCTTTAAAAGTACTTTTGAAAGTGCTGAAACTTATTTTAAAAAAAAAAAAGTAGTTACGTGTATGGATAAAAGTGCTGAAACTGAAAAAAAGTTGTTGATGTGTTTGGTAAACAAGTGTTGTTAAGCACTTTTTTTGGTCAAAATGTCTGAAATACCTTTAAAGCTGTTAACAATATATAGAGTTGATTATTTTTAATTTTTATTTCTAAAATGATTCAAATTAAAATTAATATATATATTTTTAATTCAGGTTCAATATATATATATATATATATATATATATATATATATATATAAAAATCTTTTTTTTTGTTTAAAAGAGTTTAAATAATCAAACAAAATATATATGTTACTAATCATTATAATTACATTAATAGAGAAATAGTGGCCACAAATGATACTGTTTTTTTGCTAAAATGAATCTTAGTTGAAAAATATATTACTCATTGATTGAGTAATGACTATATCACTATTAAAACATTGCCGAATATGAATGTTGTGTAGTGAAATATACATGAATCGTTCACTAATCGTTCATTAAGTTGTATATCTTCATTGAGTGTTCTCCTTATATCTTGGTTGATGAGTTGTTTTTTGCTTAAAGAAATTCATATATATGTTTTACAATAATAATTGTCCAAATCTAAAAGAATATATTAAAGAATGAGAATAATACATAAAAATCATATTTCATAAATTAGAAATTCACACAAAAGAGGTACTAATATGGCTAAAGTTAAGTTCGTCATAAATACAAAAAGTGAAAATGTTTAATTAATACCAGAAGAAGTATGTTGTAGTGAAAGAGAAGTGTGTTTTAGGGTTACAAGAGGGTAATTTTGGAATAAGTAAGCATTATAAGGGACACAAATGTCTTTTACTTGATCAACTTTTAATGGATTATAAACTGAAAAAAAGTAGGGAATGGACAACTTATAACTTTTAAAAATCCAAAATTAACTTTTTTAAAGCAACTTTTAAATTTATCAAACACTCCTAAAAGTAAAAAATGACTTTTAAGCCATTTTGACCAACTTATAATCTTATTCAAACACCCTCCAAGCCTTTAAGTCC
This sequence comes from Capsicum annuum, assembly GCF_002878395.1. Classification (NCBI taxonomy): domain Eukaryota; kingdom Viridiplantae; phylum Streptophyta; class Magnoliopsida; order Solanales; family Solanaceae; genus Capsicum; species Capsicum annuum. Next base: position 1,538 of record NW_025886131.1, read on the forward strand.
ATATAAATATTTAAGACCTGTCGGCGTTTTCTAAAAAAGATGATCCGTCTCAATAGATATTATCATCATTTACATCCAGAAAGCCCTATGCTTTAGAAGAAGCTCGGAAAAGAATTTGTCTTTTCTTTTATTATGTTTCTTAGATCAATGTTTGCCTGGACACCACCATTATTAAAAAAAAAGAGTTTTTTTGGGTCAATATCACATTTTTCGTGCTTAATTAGATCAATTTCATATTTCTCTTATTTGATATCTTCTATTTCCTACTTCATTTTCCTAATTCTAACTGCATTTTTGTAATTTCTTCTACATATTTACTCTAAATTGTATAAACCTCAACTTTAAATCTTATTATTTGTGTGTATCTCATTTGATTCTTATTAATTATGTGTATCTGATTTGATCTATATTATTTTAGATTTGTTTTACATCGTTGCATTGTCAACAAGTCACTTAGAAAGTCAATAGTTCTTTTAGTCTATAAATGTGGATTTAAGAATTTGAAAGAGAGGAAGAATGATCTTTACCTAATATTTTGTTGACCTAGAAATAGAACATAATTACTTAACCTGAGCACAAGTTAGTCCAGATACTACAATTAAAAAAAGAAGAGGGAATGATGGGCGGGCGGGAGGGCAACTGCTAGAAGTTTTAGTGAGCATTGGATAATTGCAGATTTTTAGCTGATTCACGTGACATAAATTAATATATAATAATAAAGGAAAATATGAAAATGGTGATGTAGCATCCCTCAAAAGCCAGAATTATTTATCTAATTTCTCAAATTTTGAAATTTTTTCTCTCATCTTAATACAATATTCTTTACTTTTGTAGAGTAACTAGTAAATTTGACCGCGCTTCACGCGGTACGAAAAAAGATGGATTAATAAAATTATTTTCTTATGATATTTAAAAAATTACTTTCCATCTTTCAAATAAATTAGCTTCATCGGAAAAAGAAAGTGATTCCTCCTTAGTGTAGTTGGATGGTTTTTACTTGTTGTTTTTATTGTATTATATTTTTAATTTAAGTATAATGTTTGTTTTATTGTCACTTAAATTTTATTGTATTGTTAAATATCATTGCTAGGTAAGGAAGAAAAATCTCATTTTCTATAACAATCGATTTGGTTTGATCGCATTGTTACCTCATATTTCTTTCTTCTTTTATCTTTAATTGATATTTAATAATCTTATTTTAGCATTTATCCTACCTTTTTATAGTAGTTCTAATAACTAAAAATGATACAATATCTATTAAATATTGCATTCATTAATTAGTGCCATACAACATAACACAATACATTATAAATCAGTACATCCCAACGGTGTTTTATAAATTAGCACCATCTGCCGCACAAAAAAATATCAATTAAGTAATATAGACTTATTCCCACAAGAAAATGTATAATGCAAGAAACTTAGAGTGCTAACGTCCAGGAGATGAAAATATTCAAAAGGTATGATGGTTGAGACATGTACCAAATTTACATTAAGATGATCCCAAGGATGCATATAACATATGCAACTGTTGCAAGCAACATCATCTGGACGTGGCTGCAAAATAATTTTATTTTCATTAGCGTTAATCATCAACCATTTAAACCTTCATAAGAACTAACTCCTTGAAGAGCCATGTTTCTTTTCAACTTCTTTCCATTGAACTATATATATATATATATATATATATATTGGTTAAAATATGCAAATAAAGAAGGCCATCCAATTAGATCTTTACTACGGTTATTTAATAGGGTTAAATGAGAAGTAACCAAAGAATATTAAATCTAAAAAATAATGAATAATTACTTTTTTTATCCTAATAAATGAATTAAACAACCTAAAAATATGAGAAAAAAAGATAAATAGCCATACTCAAATATTAGAGTACCACGTCACCATTATTGTATTCAGACAGAACTCTGCATTGCCAGTACTCTTGTCATATTTCTGCCATAGCTCTTATGACAATAGCCTGAGGACTCTAAGCACTTGTAAACTTAAAATACAAATCTTACTTGGTTCATCAAGAATTTCTTATATTTCCATTCACTCACAGTAGGAAAAGCAACATAAAGAGAAGAATAATTGTCTGATGCATAGAGTCATTTTTTATTTCATTTATATCTACAGAGGCAAAGAGATATTAAACAACCATAATGAGAAGTAATAAAATAACTCTAGGATAGCTTACATCCCAAGATGTTTTTCTTTTTCATCTCATTCAAACAGCAACATCTACAACTTGGTATTTATGGTCCTTATAAGCAAGACTTACTTGAATAAGAGTACTAAACCACATTACTCAAAAACCAGGAAGATGTGCAAGTACTTTATGTTGAATCACGAGCACAAATAGCTCTGTGAGAAAAGAAAGTACATGTCACATTCACCAAGGGCACAAATAGTTGCTTCAGCTCATTTAATCTCAATTGTTCCTAATTCTTCTTTCATGAATGAAAAAATACGTTCTGCCCTAAGATATGCAGTACAAATCTATATTTCCTTCACAGAGATGAAAGCCACAACCACATGTTTTTCCTATCTCATACCATGCAGATACGCTGAAGGAATTAATCTTTACTTATCTTCAGAAATTTGAATACATTGGTATATGCACACCATTTGCAAAATATTATATAATGTACAAATGATATATGTTTAACAATTATGAGTGTTGTCGCACCCCGTTTTTCTCACAGAAGGCGGAATTCGACTCGACGAACTCTCTTGGGATTGCGTCTGAAAGGAAGGGTGTGAGAGTCGCCACCTAACATATTAAGGTGCGTTAGGGCACCGGTCTAGGATACTATGAACCTATTTTTTTATTTAGGCTTAGTTCACCAGAGTTCGGGTAAGGGTTCAAATTACCTCAAAAGGAAGGTGTTAGGCACCTTTCGAGGTCCACAAAGGTGGTTCCCGGCCGAATTCATACTTTACGTGAGGATTCTACGTGATCAAATAAATTCTTATTTTATTATTAATTTAACGTTTAGTTAAGCAATAAGATAATTAATAAACAAACACATGTCATTTGTTAATGCTAATTGTTAATTATCTAGGTGATAAAATAAATAAAAAATATAGAAATAAGATAAGCGAGGATAAAGAAATGACATATAATAAAAAGAGGACTGCTTTATAATAAACTAGCTACCCAGATAAACATGTAAAATAAATAAAAAGACTAAAAGAAATCATCCGAGTCAAACAAAGAGATGTTTTGATTTTATTCGGATCAGAAATCCAACTTGTTAATCATCATCCGACCTAAAGGCCAAACTCTTAGACAAGTAATAATGTCATTAGCCTCGCCGTTAATATTTGTTGGGATCATCATTTCCGAAAAGGGCTACCCGTCCCACCCCACCTAGGCTGGATGTCAAGTCTAAGGGCGTTCTATGACAAGGACAAAACTAATATTTTTAGTAATATTTAACGTCCCGACTATCATCCAAGAGGCATTGGACTTTACTATTTTGGATTTGTGTTCTAGACTAAAAGAAAACTATGTTGCCTAGGACTCGAAGCGCGAACATACTGGACAACAGGTAGCACGTAATAATCCCAAGTTAGCCTCTTGATTAGTTAATATTAATTAGCGTGATGACACGCAAAGACAAGAAAATTTTACTATCATTAACCTATAGGCATAATGTCTAAATGATCAACGATTCGTGATAAAATACTGTGATTCGTGTATGCAACAACCTTATGTGTATTCATAAAAGGTGTCAAAAGTGTGGTAAATGTGTTAAACAAAAATGTGCTTGTGAATTAAGTGTTGTAAAATATAAATGAGAACATAAAAAATCAACAAGAATATTTAAAGACGTTAACATGTTAAGAATGCCATAATGTACTTATTTTAGTGTTTAGACATATCAAAAGGTGCTCAAAATATGTGTTTTAATATGTGACAAAAATTGTATTATTGCAGGAATTTCATAGTGACATGCTAAACGTTTACCAACATACTAAAGATGGCTAAAAACTAACATTCTGATATTATACTTAAACATTATCGAACATGCTGAAGGTTATGTTGAACATGCCTAAAAATTAATCAAACATGCTAACCATTTAATTAAACATGCTAAAAATTGATTAATTATGCTGAAAAAATTAATTAGACATGCTGAAAAGTTAATTAGACGTTGAACATTGATTAATCATGAGAAAGAATTAATTAGACATGCTGTAAAATTAATTAAACATGCTAAACATTGACTAATCATGTGTAAGAATTAATTAGACAAGTTGTAAAATTAATTAAACATGCTGAACATATTGTTAAACATACTGAAAATTGTACTAAAGATGCTGAAAATTGTATGAAACATGCTGAAAATTATATTAAACCTGTGAAAGAATTAATTAGACATGCTAAAAGATTAATTAGACATGCTGAAATATGAATTAGACATATAAACATGCCTAGTATTTAACAAGCTACCAAATATATTAATATGCTGTCATGCTCAGTGTCGAATAATGTACTATTGTGCTTGACGTCAAATAATATAGTAATATGTTTGATGTCAAATATGCTAGGATGTATCCTTTAACATGTTAATATGTGAGAATATGTCTAGAATGTGATGAAAAATGACTTTGATGCTAAAAATATGTAGTAAACAGTATTCACCAATTTCCATGTTGCCAAAACATAATTCAATATGTCAAAATTAATTAAAATTCCTAAAGCAGGATTTTTAGGCGGCCAAGTAAGTAAATTAAATCATGTTTTCCCTAAGTGTTTCATATAGCATATAAGACACGTAAAAACTTAAATTGTGTCTACTACTCAATTCATAGAGCACGTAATCCCCGTCCCCCAAAGCAGTCCCCCCAATTATTATTACATCATTAATAGTAGTGTCTTTACAGTAATATTACAAACCAAAATACGAAAATCAAGAAGAACAATAAAAAACTATCAAGAATACATAGTTAATTAAATGTCCCGGTGACTCTTAGAAACTTGTAAGTGTATTTAGTCCTGCAAGACATTTCAGAACAAGAACAAAGACCGAGATATTCCTACAGTCATGCTTTCTAAAGGCCTTCATAACATTATGCAGTCAACATACACAGAGAATAAAGTAATTGCGTCGTTCGAGAACTCACTAGTGAATAGCAGTAAGGAGAGAATAAAAAAAGTAATGAAAGCCAAGCACACGTAATAGCACAATATGGGAGATATTTTTAGTAGTCTCAAAAGAGAACCAAAAGCACTTGAGAAAAACCAATGATTTTTGTTAAGAGTGTAATAGTAATTGTAATTGCAAGTGTGAAACTTGAGATCCATCCTTAATGAGAAGAGAGGGGTCTGTTTATATAGTGGAGGGAGCCAGGAAAGTAAAAGGAAAGAAAATATTTCGATGGATCAATCAAGAATGTCTTTTCGTTAAAAAAAGTTAATAAAATTAATTATGTAAAATTCAATAACATGATAAAAGGAAAGCAAGGATTAAGGGAATCCTTCAACAACCTTAATCGCGTAGACTAAAATCAATTGGGAATAATATTTACCTTATATAAATAAGTAAAATACGTATAACATAAATAAAAGGACATATAAATATGTATTTACCATATATAACAGCCTTATCGGTCAAGAGAGATTCATTCAATCAACATTAAATTTACCATAAATAATTGTGAAAAAAATAAGAATAATACATATGCTATGCCCAAGAGACATGCTTACCAATTTAAATTCGTGGAAAATAATAAAATTATACGAAATCTACGCAATCAGACATTCTTTACCAAATTAAAACCAGACATTTAATTATATGTAAAATCAACCCCCCAAATTAATGTGCGATCGAACATCTCTTTACCATAAAGAAAAGACGTCAAGCCTGTCACAATTTTGATATTCAATCACAGAATTAGAGTTATACTTAAACTACCGAGAGAAAGGAAAGTCAAGCCACGAAAAAATTCATCGATTAGTCACATAAGGCTAATCAAATTAAATTCCAATGTGTAACCAGAAATCTGTCACAACTATCAAAACATCATAGCAAATTTTTAAGGACAACTAATCATGCATAGGATGATAGTTTAAACGAAAACTATTAGTCGACCTTCGTTGATTTCTGTCAAGGGAAAAGAAAAGGGGAAATGAGTAGGAGAAATTCAACAAAAATAAATAATCAAACCTGTGGACAGGTTCTTGAGAACCCATCATTTTCAAAGAATAGGTCGGTGATGATGGAGAGGGGAGGTTGACAGTTCTGGAGTCGGATTCGAAGCGACTGATGGTGCGGAGGAGGCGCGCTTGTACTGTGGTAGAAAGGGGGTCTCGCCGATGGTTTCGTGTGGCGAGGGAGGCTG
>NW_025886132.1:0-5933 GCF_002878395.1 Capsicum annuum
TGTTAAATGTTTTGTGACAAGAAAAATTCTGATCTTTAAATACTTTTACAGACGACATTTTTAGTCTCAAATAGACAATTTTGTAACATAAAAAAAATTACTTCTAGTCGTTAAAGCTTTTTAGAGACCAGCAACAACCTTGCCTTTGTTTTCTTTACCGACAAAAATTGTCTGGTCCTAAATTCTTTTAGAGATGAGCAATTTTTTGTATGATATCATGCTTCAGAGATGAACAACATTCTAGTCCTTGATTATCGTTTAGAGATCAGAGACAGTTCTGGTCTCTAATTGACCACTAGAGGTTCAATAGCTCAATATCAAAAAAATTAAATTTCATCAATAAATATCACATTGTTACTAAAAATATCGATACAAAAAGATGACATATATTTATTGAAATAGTAAATGATTGCAATAAATTAGCTACCGACCGCTGATGATAGTTTCAACATTTGCTTAGTAAAAAAATTTAGCTAACATTCGAGATATAATATAATATCAAGTTTTGCATCATATTCGTAGCAAATTAAGAATGATCTTGTATAGGGGTGGAGCTATAAAGGCCCGTGGGGGTGGCACACCACCCACAAAGTTCGATGAAAAATCTATATACATAGCTGTATATATATACAAATATAGTTAAATATTAAATCTGCCACCCACAATAACAAAGCATTATCTAGTGCAACATTTATTTTTTTAAATTTTTTTGTTAACAATTGTTTCATTAAAACAAGGCAACAACGTACTTTACTTAATAAAGGCGTATAACTAGTTGACTTTTTCAGAAAAGTAATGTTATTTTTTGAATTTTTCATTTAATTGTTTAAAAAGATTTAATAAAATATCTCTCATTAAAATAAAAAAAAACTATTTGGCTATTTCCAAATCAAAACACTCTCTTGTTCTTGACTCTTGAGGTTTGTTGCTGCTGCTCTTCTTGCTCTCTCTGGTTGCTTCTTGCTCTCTTTGTAAGTTGTTTTAAGAAACTATTTTGTTTCTCTTTCTTTGCACATACCCGAACAATGTTTCAATTATCAGGCAGGACCAGATTCAAATGTAAAATAAAATTTGTTAGCAGAAAAATAATGGTGGCTCAAGTTCCTCATCGTGATGCAAAGATTGGTCCAGTATAGGCCAGTAAAGAATTTGCTTTTGTATTAAGTCCCCTCATATTAAAATGGGATTTAAAATGAAGGAGGATTAACCACCAAAAGAATTCAACTACATAAGAGAGCAGAAGACCAAACAAAAAATGCAAACATGACTTTGGAAAATTCATGAAATCTTCTCGACAGAGAGAATGTATTTTCGTTGAGAGTTTTGGGTTTTTTAATGAAATCACTGGAGCTACATGTCACCTTTGTAATTCTGGTTTAGAGTGTTTTTTATACATTTGGAGTAGTATACTTCGATGGATGGGAATTGAGAGAAAAACACTATCTAAAAATGAAGAAGTTCACTAGGCAGTGACTCATTTCAAAGGTAAAAATAATCAAGCAGAAGTATTTTATTCATAGCTATAGAAGCAACCCTATATAATAAATGGAAAGTAAGGAATTATGAAGTTTTTAGGTAGGAAAAGCAAAGAAGCAGCACTACCATCTGTCATAATTTAAGATATCCATTACAGAGGAGCAAAACTGCTACATGTAACTAGCATCCTAAAATCCTTAGATTTCTACCCTGCTTAAAAGTAAAAGCATCAAACCAAAATCTATCCAAATATTTTATCAATGAGCTTGTTAGAGACCTAGTTAGAAAGTAAGCACTCATAAAATATTAGAAAAGAGGATTGATTCAAATCACAACAAAATTTGATAGCAGGAAAATGATGGTGATTCAAGGTCTTCACCGATGATACAAAGATTGTTGTAGTATAAAGTAGTTAAATATCAAGTGCCATCCTATTAAGGTGTGATTACAAATAAAGGAGAATCAATCACTAAAAAAAATTCAATTACACAAGAGAGCAGAAGATCAAGAGTAACAAAAATGCAAAAACAGCTTCGAAAAATTCATGAAATCTCCTCGATAGGGAGAATGTATTTTCGCCGAGAATCTAGTGTTCTTTAATGAAACCAATGGAGCTACAGGTCACCTTTCTAATTCTAGTTCTAGTGTACACTTCAGGCATTTGGGTTAGTCTTCTTAGATGGATAGTAATTGAGCAGAAAACACTACCTTATAATGAAGAAGTTCATTGAGCAGTGGCTCATATCAAAGGTAAAAATAATCAAGAAGAAGTATTTTGTTCATGGCTATAGCAGCAACTCTTATTTATGTATGGCAAGCACGAGAATTATAAAGTTATCAGGGAAGAGGAGAAAAGACACAACACTATCATTGGACATGTACTTTAAGATATCCATTTCAGAGGAGAAAAGTAGACACATCTAGATAGGGTCTTAAAATCCTTAGATTTCTACCCTGCTTAAAAGTTAATAACACCGAATCATAAGTTGTTCAGATACTTTGTCAATCATCTTGGTTAAAACATAGTTCAAAAACAAGCACTCACGAAAGATCAGAAAAGAGGATCAAGAATTATAATAAAAAATTAAGATCCCTGGGATAAGTAGGAGAAGAGAAGCAGTCAATTACTAAATAATTGAGTCATATTGAGTTTTCCATGACTAATCCGCTGCCCCATACAGTCTAACGAGAAGCCAAATATTCAACATTCAAAATTGAATGAGCTCATTCCTTATTCCTAGATAATCACAACATAACACATCTCATAGCAAATGTCGATAAGATGACAACATGATGTATAAATTTTTTTCTCAAATTCAACTGTGATGTACTTGGGTTGTTTACACGATGAATCATAAAAGGAATTGGATCACTCCAAGAAGGTATAGATGTTGGAAATTTCAAGTATTAGAATTTTTTTAAGAAAGTTTAACAGTAATTTTGAGTTTCAAAATTCAAATTTATGTTATTCTCTTAAGATTTAAAGATAAAGTTGCCTCATTAGTTTAGGCAAAATCATGTTCCCTTGAATATACCAAAATCCTCTTCATCTTTTTTATTTTCTTTTCTATTGTACTTTTTATGTGGACAACATCGCATCCATTAGATGTTAGTTTGATAGCTATAGTGTAAAAAAAGGCTTAGCAATAACCTATGAAAATGAAAAAGAGAATATGTTAGAATATGAGTAGGAATAGAAATAGTATGTAAAATCCTACACAGAAAAGAATTGTATTGTACTATCTATAAATAGGGTCTCAATGTAATTATGTAAACACACAATTCAATAATATTTTTCTTCTTTAATTATCACATGGTATCAGAGCATTGGTGAGAAACTTCAGCAAAATAGAAAACCCAGTCACCGTGCGTCAAGTTTTGGTGACTGATTCATGTCATTATCTTTTTTGTGGGTTGTGTGCAAAATACAACACTACCAAGAGGATCAAAAACTTTATGTAACAAAAATCTGAAAGAAACCACCAAAAAAAATATAAGCCATGCACCCCCATGCGCCTATCAGAATTCCATTATTTTGGCGAGATCTATGTCACACGCTAGTGTATGAGCTCTTCTCTAATTAAATTTTGGAGTTGTTCTTTTTCTGTTGGGGTAGACCAACTATTTCAACCTCTAATCAGATTTTTTAGATTCCAACAAGTTTTCTAGATTTCGATCGTCGAAACCCTAATTCCAGTGACTTAACATTTTTCAGTGAATTTTTAGCAACATTGGACTTCCAGACTCTATTTCTTGGTGTTTTCAGGCCAAAATTCCTAAGATGTCTTTTAGGTATGATATTTTTGGCTCCAAAAATACTGGAATTGGAAGTTCAAGTCTTATGATTATTCCTGAACCATTAATTGAAAGTTCAAATTATTTAGCTTGGGCTTCCGTAGTTGAGTTATGGTGCAAATTCAAGGTTTCCTAAATCACTTAAAGATCAAGGCTAGTCTGGTAGATGAAAAGAAAAAGATAGCACAGAAGATGCGAAAGCCAAAGAACAATGGAAAAAAGTTGATGCTCAATTATGTAGTCTCTTATGGCGATCTATTGATTCCAAGTTGATGCTAGTGTTTCGCCCATTCTAGACATGTTATTTAGTTTGGATAAAGGCTCGTACTTTACATACTAATGACATATCTCATTTTTATGATGTGATATCTCAAATGTCCAATATGTAGAAACAAGAATTCAATATGTCTACTTACTTGGGACAATTGTAAGTACAAGCAGTAATAAAAGATTTGATACATTGATGCTCTTCACTACAGACGTGAAGAAATAAAAAAAGCACAAAGAGATTCCGTTTTTAGTTCTTACAATTGATAGACTTTATATTGACCATGATTTAGTACGTGATTAGATTTTAGCTAGTATCACGATTCCTACAATTGATAGTTATTCTCTCATCTGCTTCGTCTTGACCAAGTAATTCCATGACCCACCATTGACTTCTCTATTCTTGTATCTCAAACCATAGAAAAATGAACATATCAACCTATGGAGAATCGACAAGGAGGTCGTTTTGCAAAAACTCGATAAAAGTGTAGTTATTGTCATAAAATTAGATGCTCAGGATATATGTCATAGTTTGAATGGTCCACGTCCTAGTTATAATTCTGTTGCTATAAAGAAATATAACGACTCCCTTCGGAATCGAGACAGTAAGCAGAAATCTCCACAGCCTAATCGACCATCCAATAATGCTCATATTGCCAAGACAGAATATGATGAGCTCTTTCAGTGTCGAGCAAGTAAGCAGATATCTCCACAAGTAGCCTCGGTTGCTCAGCCTTATGCTTTTGTTGCTGGTAATTCTTTCGCATGTATTTCACAGTCTAGTAGTCTTGGGTCATGTGTCATGGACTCAGGTGCTTCTGATTATATTTTTGGTAACAAAACACTTCTGTTTGATATTATTTATTCACAATCTCTTCCTACTATTACTTTAGCCAATGGAATCCGAACAAAACAAAAGGGAGCTGGACAAGCCCAACCCCTATCTTTGGTCACTCTAGACTCTGTTCTTTATGTCCCTGGTTGTCCTTTTAATCTTGCATCTACTAGTCATTTGACACGTGTCCTTCATTGTAGTATCATTTTTTTGGTGATTCTTTTCTAATTCAGGTTCGTAGTACGGGATAGATGATTGACACAACACATGAATCCAAGGCCTTTAACATCTTACCTCTTCAAATTTCTTCACAACATGCTCTGTTACAGACCCTCCAGGCCTAATTCACAAATGCTTGGGCAATCTTAGTCTATCTAAGCTTTAAAATATGGTGCGTCGTTTGTCTAGTTTAACCATGTTAGATTGTGAGTCGTGTCAGCTATAAACATACCGCTGCTACTTTTTCACATAGTATTAAGAGTCGTTTAAAGTCTATTTTCTCATTATTTAACTATGATGTTTGGGGTCTTAGTAGAGTCAGTTCATCCTTAGGTTTTTGTTATTTTTTTAGTTTCATTGATGATTTTTCAAGATGTACTTGGGTTTTCTTATTGAAAGATCATTCTGAGTTATTTTCTATATACAAAAGTTTCTATCCTGAAATACAAAATCAATTTGGTGTTTCTATTTGTACTTTTCATAGTGATAGTGCCTTAGAATAGTTATCTTCTAGGTTTCAGGAATTTATGACTCATCAAGGAATTATTCACCAGATATCTTGTTCGTACACCCCTCAGCAGAGCAACATAGCAGAAAGAAAGAATAGGCATCTTCTTGAGACTGCTCACAGTCTTTTTATTGAATTCCATATTTTGCTGTATTTTTAGGGTGATGCAATCATCGAATCTTGCTATATAATTAATAGAATGCAATCATCTTTATTCAAAATCAGGTTCCCCATTCAATATTATTTCCACAGTCAAATCTCTACTTCATCCCCCCTTATATCTTTGGGAGCACATGCTTTGTCCATAACTTATCCCCTGGAAAAGATAAATTA
>NW_025886133.1:0-4982 GCF_002878395.1 Capsicum annuum
TGGCTCCTGGATGGATAAATTATCATGCACCATGCACTTCTTCAAGTATTCGCTTTCCAAATAATTAACACACAAAACACATAATCAACCTTCACAACGAAGCAAACTATCTCCCCTTGGGAGAAAACCTCGAAATTCTTATTTCTAACTGCCTCTTTCAACTTAACCAAACTAGGGTCCCTATTTTGCTTTTCTTTCACTTCGGCAACCAAGGAAGATTCTAAACCATTCTGAACCCATGCACTACCTTCAGTCGAATCAACCAACCGAATACCTAACCTAGCAAGATGATGAACCTTACTAACTAAATTTTTCTTACCCTCTTTAATATAAGCAACACCGCCCATAGAAAATGTTCTAAGGGTATCTACCATTACATTGGCCTTGCCCGAATAATACAACATACTTATATCATAATCGTTTAAAAACTCAAGCTACCTTCTCTGATGAAGATTCTAATTTTTTTGCATAAATACGTACTGTAAACTCTTGTGTTCAGTGAACACATCAATATGTACCATATAAAGATAATGTCTCCAACTTTTTGAAGTAAAAAAATAGTTGCCAACTCAAGATAATAGGTAGGATAATTCTTGTTATGATGTTTGAGCTATCTAGAGGTATAGGATATGACCTTTTACCTCTCTGTATGAATACACAACAAAGACCAACTCTGGAAGCATCATAATATACTATAAATCTATCTGAATAATCTGGCAAGGTCAATACTGGAGAAAAAATGAGTCGAGTCTTCAACTCTTGAAAACTATTCTTGCAAGAATCTGATACATGAAATTTATTTTCTTCTACGTCAATAAAGATATGGGAGATGTAATAGAAGAAAACCCTTCAACAAACTCCCTGTAATAGCCAGCAAAACCCAAGAAACTCCTGATATCTGATGGAGAGATGGGTCTGGTCCAGTTCCTAACTACTTTTGTCTTTTGAAAGTCAACTCTAATGACATCACCAAAAATAATATGGCCAAGAAAAGCTATTGATTTTAGGAAAAATACGAACTTACTGAATTGGGCAAACAACTGATGATCTCTTAGGGTCTGTAACACAATTCTCAGATGGGATATATGATCATTCTCACTATGAGAATAGATAAGGATATCATCAATGAAGACTATGATGACATGTCCAAGTACTGCTTGAACACCCTGATAATCAAGTCCATGAAAGCTATTAGGGCATTCGTTAGTATAGAAGACATAATTAAGAATTGAAAGTGACCATACGGATTTATGAAAACTGTCTTTGGAATATCACATTTTCTAATACTAAGCTGTTAATAGTCAGATCTAAGGTCTATCTTAGAGAAATAACTAGCATCCTGATATTGGTCGAATAAGTGATCAATTTTGGGGAGTGGATACTTATTCTTAATGGTGACTTTGTTCAACTGACGGTATTTGATGCACATTCTAAGAAAACTTTCTTATGCATGACCAAGACGAGAGCGCCCCATGGGAAACACTGTGCCTAATGAAACCCTTATCTAAGAGATCATTCAACTTCTCTTTTAACTCTTTAAGATTAGCTAGAGCAGTTCTATAGGGTGGAATAGATATATGCTGGGTATCTATATAGAGATCTATTACGAAGTCAATTTCCGATTCGGGAGAAGCTCTGGAAATATCTTCAGGGAAAACATCTGGAAATTCCCACACTGCTAAAACAGACTCAAGACTCAAAGTCTCAAAACTAGAGTCTTTGACTCGAACAAGATAGTAAACACACTCTTTAGATATTATCTTTCTTTCTTGAAGAAATGAAACAAACTAACCCCTAAAAACTAAGGTACTACTCCTCCATTTAATGACTGGTACATTCTGAAACTAAAATTGAATGACTCTATTTCTAAAATTAACTAAGGCATAACCTGAGTGGAGCCAATCTGTGCAGAGAATGACATCAAAATCCATTATCTCTAACTTCACAAGATCAACTAAGGTAACTTTCTGAGATACTATGACCAAGTAGTTCCTTTATGCTCACCTGGCTATAATAGAGCTACCTACTGGAGTAGACATTAAGAAGGGTTCTACTAATATCTCTGGACTGATGTCGAAGTCTACTGCTATGTAGGGGTCACAAAGGAAATTGAAGCTCCTAGGTCTAATAAAACGTAAACATAAAGATGGAAATCCTATAACATAACCATAACCAAATCAGGAGAAATTTCCTGATCATGCCGATACTAGAGTGCATACAGCCTGTTCTAAGATTACACATTGGTTGTAATAGAAGTGACACCCTACTGAGTTGGGTGACTTTCTGGAACTGATGAAAGATTAGACTGGCCCTATTGGCACAAATTCTTTCTCCTCTGAGCAACCACTGAACATTCCTAGACCCTGTGACCCTACTAACCACATCTAAAACACACATCACTACCCGTATTACAGCTACCTTGATGATTCCTACCACAATTACCACAGAGCAGATTTGTAAAGCCACTACTCGCATAGCTTTGAGACTTAGAGCCTAGTGCCCTATCCCGACTGTCCTGCCTAAACATAGGCACTAGTGCAGTAGATGAAGATGGAGGTGGGGCTAAAAATTTCTAACAAAACTAAGAAGGATTACCACCCTCTGACCTTGGATGAGAAAATTTTAAACTACCTATTCTGGCCCTTTTGTTCTCTCTCTCCCTGTCCTTATGTGTCTCCTCCTTAATCTTCTGAGCATGAACCATAAGTCTAGATAAATCCATCTCTTTAATAAACATGGCATTCCTACACTCCTTGACCATACTATCAGCTACACCATACACAAACATACTTATTCTAGACCTATTATATACCACCATAGTAGTAACATACCTCGCCAACTGAGTAAACTTAAGCAATTATTCCTTCACATTCATATTACCCTAATTCAAATTGATGAACTCCTACACCTTATCTTTCCTTAACTCTAAGGGAAATAATTTGTCTAACAAAGTTGTGGAAAACTCCTTTCACTCAATCGGCCCTGCCTCCATACCTCGGTCCTCCTTTCACTGCTTAAAACAGGTATAAGATACATCTTGCAACAGAGATGCAACCAACTCTGTACTCTTACTGAAAGTGAAGCCCATAATTTCAGCCATAATCTCGACCATATCAAAAAACTCCTACAGATCTTCTTTAGACTTGGATCTAAAAAATAAAGGGGGTTCGTCCAGTAAAATCCTGAATCCTAACTACAACCATATTTGTTACTTGATTGGCTGGGGAAATAGATTACTAGTTGTTCTAAGTAGATACTTAATAGAATAAGGTAGTGAAACCCAACCTAAATTCGGTGTGCGAGACATTCTTATTTAGGGGATCTTCCTAAATAGACGGTGGTGCGGGCTGGTCCCCATTCCTTCATTCATTGATTCCTCTGAGAGGCATTGTCTGTAAAGAAAACGAAGGATGAGTTATAAAGAGAGTTTAGAAATAGCATTATGCTCTTTCACACAACATGAACACTGAAAAAAGGGAAACTTTCCAAACACGTTTCATAGCCTCTTGTCCATAAGTGTGGCGTGCTTCACACCCATGCACAAGACTCTGCTGAATGTCAATTTCAAACTCCCTAGGACCCTCTGAAGCATGAGGCTCTAATACCAAGTTTTGTCATGTCCTAAGGCTATCTTTAGTCATGAAAATAGTGCTTACAATCGCAAGTGACCACAAGCTAACCATAAGCTGGTACCTGCAGTGAGTACTAAACAAAATAGTATTAAAACCATATTCGTGGAAGATATTGGGATAAGATAATATAAATCTAGAATACCGAAACGCGAAATACTGAAACACCTAAAATAAATGATAAAACTAAAAGTAATTGACTTTGTTCCTTAGTCTATGGATCTCACGATCAAGGATCTTAACTAGAACTTATTTGTAGGAAAGGTTATCTTTAACATCCATATCTTCATAAGGAACAACTACAATTGGATCACCAATGCTTTTCTTTAACAATGAAACATGAAATACCAGATGTACTGATGCCAAATTTGAAGGGAACTCTAGATCAAAATCTACTTTCCCAAAATAGCTCAAGATCCTATATAGGCCAACATAATGGTGGATGAGTTTCCCTTTTTTGCAAAATCTCTTCACTCCCTTTATAGGCGAAATCTTTAGATAGACCAAATCACCAACCTCAAACTAAAGATCTCTTTTTCTCACATCCGCATAATATTTCTGATGGCTATGGGTTGTGTTCAGCCTCTCTCGTGTCAACTGAACTTTCTCCATCGCATCAAACACTACATCTATCCCTATCAAAGCATCTTTACCTGCCTCAACCAACAAAAAAAAATCTACATCTCCTTTCATAGAGAGCCTCTAATAGAGCCATCTCAATATTAGAGTCATAACTACTGTTATAAGCAAACTCCATCAAAGGTTAGTGGTCATCCCAATACCTTTAAAGATAATAACATATGTACTTAATATTTCCTCTAAGGTCTGAATAGTTTTCTCTATTTAATCATCTATCTGTGGATGAAAAGCTGTACTGAGATCAACTTGGGTACCAAGACCCTTCTGAAAAGTCTTCAAAAAATAAAAGGTAAACTAAGTACACTATTTGAAATGATAGATAATCAAATCTCATGATACTTAACCAACTCCCTAATGTAAATCCTAAAATAATCCTCATTTGAGTACGAAGTATGAAATGGCTAGAAATTTGGTAATTCGGTCATTCTATCTACAATGACACCTACTGAATCATACTTACAATGCATATGAGGCAACCCTATCACAAAATCCATGTTCACTATTTCCCACTTCCAAGTGGAAATGCTCAACTCCTACAATGAACCACTAGGCCTTTGGTGCTCGACCTTGAACTGTGGATAATTTGGCGACCTATCCATAAACTCAGCAATATCCTTCTTCATATCACTCTACCAAAATATTTCCTACAAGTCACACTACATCTTTTTGGCTCCTGGATGGATAAATTATCATGCACCATGCACTTCTTCAAGT
>NW_025886134.1:0-2574 GCF_002878395.1 Capsicum annuum
AGGATCTGAACTTATTGGCTTGTCTTACCGCATATATTACCGCTTATTATCTACTCTAAATCCTCGTTGTAAATTGATAGATGATAATTCTGATTGCACTCTTCTTATTGAAACAAATTTTATAAAATCAAAAATAACTACTCGACGACCTATTCGGTGGGATGAAATTGACTTCCCTCAAACTTGGATTTTAAACTCTGTTACTTCTCCGAAGCAGTTAGCAAATGAAGTAACTAATTCAGAGTTAACGCAAGTAACTCAGAACTCAGATGGACAAATTTGTCTTCAATTTGACAATAGTCCTCCTACTTATAGAAATTCTTTCTCTTTGCCTAGAAGACTTCCTCAAATTCAGCATATTTCTCCTATTGAACCTTCTGCACCTATATATGGCCCCGCTAGGAATCGCGCTGCATCATTACATACTTTAAACTCTGCAGATTTACCAACGACTTCTCACAATGTTGATAAAATTAAAATAAATTCTAAAACCAATATTGTTCAAGATTTCTATAATGAAAATCCTACTCCTTCCGAGATGGAATTCGACATTAATTCTGTTTAGACATGATAGGACAACTTATTGATTTTAGTCCTGGTTCTCAGGCAAGAAAATATATTCAAAAGGAATTTTTTACTGAAAAATGGACCAATTTCAGAACTTGGTTTTTTGAAACCTATACTCAGGATGAATTACGAAATATTTCTGAAGAATTTTATGAAATGTGTGCTCTGCATAATCAAATTATCTTTTTTGTTCCTTGGTTTATGTCAGCTTATCTGCCTTCGTATATCAAGCTTATAGAACGTTCCTATCAAAATCCTGACGGTACAGTCACTCAAGCCTGTTATCCTCCTCAATCGTCATTTATTCTCCCAAATAACACAGGCATGACTTTTTCAGCCTTTCAAAAATTCATTAATGACGATGTAGGAAAAATTACTGTCTCTGAAATAAATAATCTTATATCTCAAAATAATTATCTGAGTCTTTATGTTAAAGTTCTCGGAGAACATATTTCCTCTCTGGATACCAAACTCGATGAACTTATTGTTCTGGTAAACCAGCTTAGTACCAAAATTAATTCCTCTGATATTCCTTCTACTTCAAAAAACCTGTTGATGAAGGTTTTATTCTTTCAAAGCCCTGTATTCAACGACCTATTGAAATCGATGGTTTCACACAAGACTCTCCAATCGATCAATTAGAAAAACTCTTAGATAAAAAATTCTCGCATTTACATATTCAACCACTGAATATTTCAAATGATTTTGTTCATAATCTTGAGTCCAACTTTGCGGATAATCTTGACTCTTCTGATAATCCAAGTGAGGTTCTCTCGACTGAACTTTACAAACTCAACGGTATTTTTAAACGACAGCCAGGGAAAAAATACGCGGATATTCCCCGTATGTCTACTGCCTATTATCCACGTCCTACTCCTCAAGATGTTCTGATAGAGGAAAGGGATTGGAATCAAACAAATACGTCTTATAGCGGTGACGCTATATATGAATGGAATATTGACGGATTATCCGACCGACAAATTTCTATCCTTATTCATCGTATGTCTATGTATGCTACAATCGCTTTAGCCACTAAATCCACTGGTTCTAGCACCACTCGAAATGACCAAACAATTTGTAAAATGATTGTTGCGGGTTTCACTGGTCAACTCCGAGGTTGGTGGGATAATTTTCTAGATGATACAAAACGCGAAGCTATCTTTAATGCTACAAATGATCAACCGGGGAAAGATAATCTTGGTCGTGCTCTCCCGGCAGGCAGATCAGATGCAGTCTATACACTCATGCTAACTATTATTGAACATTTTGGCGGACGATTTACCAATCAATACGAAAATATTCGAACTCTTCTTAATGATTTAAAATGCCGTCACTTAGGCGAATTTCGTTGGTATAAAGACACCTTTCTTAGTCGAGTCATGGACTTACCCGAGAGTAAGTATGAACATTGGAAAGCTAAATTCATTGACGGTCTTCCTCCCTTATTTGCTGCACGTGTTTGTAAAACTCTTAGAGGATCTTATGGCGAAATTCCTTATTCTGAAAAAACTTATGGTCAACTAATTGTAGCTTGTACACAAGAAGGTTTAGCCCTCTGTAATGAGCTAAAATTAGCTAGACAAGTCAAGCTTGATAAGATCAAAGAGAAATCCCAATTGGGCGACTTCTGTGAATAATTCGGCATGGAAAAACCCTTGATTCAAAAATCCCGAAAATATTCAAAAACCAAACCTTACTATAAATCCAAACACTCTAGACATCGGAGTAAGGAAGAGCGCGAAGCTCGAAAGTCCTTCCGAAAGTCTACTAGATTTGCCAAAAATCATTCGAAGCGTGATTTAGCAAAAATCAAATGCTATAAGTGTAATCAATATGGTCATATTGCTCCCAATTGCAAATTGCAAAAACTTAAGTCATTAGGACTTTCTGAAGAAGTTCATGACCAAGTTTATAATTTATTATATACCTCTGGTTCTGAATCTGATTCTACTTCTGAAAATGATTTTGAATTACCTAATTCAGATAGTGAGCAAGATCAGAATAATA
>NW_025886135.1:0-3667 GCF_002878395.1 Capsicum annuum
TCAATCGATGCACATCTAAAGGTGTAAGTCTACGGTAGACTAGTCTAGTCGATGGATGACTTAAGCCATGATCTACTATGGTCTATTAAGTGTCACCACCAGTCCATAGACCAGACTAATCGATGGACCCTCAAGATTATCTATTTAAAACATTTTTATTTTAATTATTTTGTTCCACCAACCCCAAAATATGTTATTATATGTTTAAATTATTTTATCCGACCAGCCCAAAAAGATGTTATTGTCTATCTAAATCATTTTTATTTTAATTATTTTACTCCACTAATCCCAAAATATGTTATTGTTTGTTTAAATCATTTTTAATTTAATTATTTTGTTCCACCAGCCCCAAAATATGTTATTGTCTATTTCAATTTAACCGATGATGCATCGACTCACATGCTCTACGATCGACTACCATACAAGGTTGATGAAAGACGGAGTATATGATTCATGATAGACTATATAGCACTTTTTATAGCAACTTGAAATTAATCAAGTCAAACTAAGTACTGTGAATTAAATGAGGCATACATATTTGAAAGTTGTGTCTATATAGAAGAATAACTGCCACAAGAAAAAAAAAGGATCATAACAAAAATGGTAAACATAATGTTCAAACTAAAACTTGTTCATTAAACTAAAACTAAAACTTACATTAAATTTGTTCATTGCATTACTTAATAAAATCTACAGCAAAATGGGGAAAATGGAAGAAGCTTTCTTCTAACAAAGTCCTACTGAAAAAACTTCTTTAACAATGAACAAACCAAACAAAAAACTTAACAACATAAACAAAATAAAAAGGTAATCTAAATTATGGGGATTATGGAGGGGTGAGGTAGTCGTTGCCGTCTATTCTAAGATGCTCCAAAATTGCTCGGTGAAAATGAGCAATTCGTTGGAGCTCACACTCCAAGTAACGACGGTTTTCTCCCAGGTCGTAGAATAGCCTGTCAAAATCATTTTGAAGTAGAAGCAAATTGTAGTGATGAGGGGGAAATCATTTGATTGGGCGAAGGGGGATTTTGTGACCAGGCATGATTTCTGATGTTTTGGGGAAGAAGAAGAGGGTTTCTGGCGTTTTGGGTTTAGGGACAACTGAAGGGTTACGTAGAAATAGGGCCTGTACTTATAGACCTATAGATGGTATCCTTTCATAAATCCAACCAATGTTCATTCGATGCGTGTGGGAATAAAAAATGCTTGGTTTGCATATACCAATGGTTTTTCTTGAGAACAGACGTACTTGCAGCTTTTAATTAATTGAGAATAGGAAACAAAGATTCAATGTATCTATTAGAGAGATATAGCGGTATAAATACCTACATAGCGTGTTTGATGATTAATCATATAACCAATATATATTATTTAATAGACCATGTTAAAGATATACCATAGAATGCATGTAGTCTATTGTAGACAAAGCCTAAAGTTGATAACAACTGAACATTAAATTCTACTAAAATGCACATTTATACCCCAAAACAACAACTTTACAACTGAAGCAAAATAAAGCTTATCTATGATTTGTTGGCCATGCTACACGTGGTTGTTTTGTGCCCATCTTTCTTGCATATTGAACACCTATTCCTCTTTTTGGACTTAAACATCTCACCGATGCCCTTAGTGCGTTTGACTTTCTTCCTACTGTAGAGGGGTGGAGAAATTTTAGTATCTAGAAATTCTTGTGGCACATTTCATTCGGCCTCTGGAGGGACAACGTTAATTGCATACGAGTATGCGAGGAGGTAACTTTTCGCTTTATAAATTAGAGAAGAGTACTCATAGATGGAGTTTCCATAACCTACGCCATCGCCATGCTTTGCTCGCAAAGTTGCCATCGCATGTTCGTACGGTATTTTCACCAAGTTAAATTTTTGACAAGAACAACTCCTCTTCAAGAGATTGACCTTGTCAGTAACACCATTGCCAAACACCGTGTACTGGTCAAGAACCCCTTTTGGATTAGTCATACATAAGGAATCACTTGAACTCTTGTTATCACTTAGGATCTTTTCCGCATAAGGAACAAATATGTTCTTTTTACCATCGACATAGGCATACCGCTCTGTAAACTTTTCACCAATTTTTTTAGCAATTGAATTGAATACGTACGACATAGGGTACTCCCGTTTATCCATCAAAACTGAGTTGAGCAACTCGGCGATGTTTGTAGTCATCACATCGTACCTATTGCCCGGGAAGTGTGCTCTACTATATTTTTCAAAATCAAGCACATTTTCAAGGACATGTGCTGCCTCGGGGCAACTATACTTTAATTTCTCAAAATTCTCTTTAGACTCATCAAAGTAATACGCCTTTTCCGTGGCGTAGAATAGATAAAGATGTTCTCCATAGTGTTGATTTACACAGAGATTTTCAGCGAGGTGCCTCAAGCAAAGTCTGTGATGTGCACAACTGTATACACGGGAGAAGGTATTGGTGATGCTAATGTTCCTATCGGAGATGCCACATAGATCTGGTTCATCTTCTAGATAGAATTCAACTTCTGGAAGAAGAAGGTTCAAGAAGTATTATTCTCTTTATCGACGATACAAAAGGCAATTGTAAAGATATAATTTTTGGTGTCCTGTTGTAACACCTTGATTTTTCTGAATCGAAATGCTACATGGTATTTATGACCCCGAAGGACCACAAGCTAACCCATGACTGATATCTTTACCTGTACACTATAATATATATCATAATAATGCAGAAAACATGAATAGACCATAAGGTTCAACTGAATAAAGAATCTGGTGAAATAACATCCATATGGGTGAAAGATACCCAAAACAACTATGAAGTGAATTAAATCTAAACTAAATTTAAAAGCCTCTAAACACTGTCTGAATAAGAAGTTGAAGGAATATGTCTCCAACTAACTCCGTAAACTGATAGCTAACTAAAATAATAAACGAATAAATCAAATCTATCATTCTCAAATGAACAGGACTCACTGCAACTCTGTGTAGTGGAATACGACTGTTACTACTGGTCTAAAACTCATTTCTCTAAACCTATGGTGTAACATAAAGAGAAAATATCATAGTGTGAATATGTCAGTACAACTGGAGTACTGAGTATATGAGTGAGGTAGGCTAAACAAAAAGGGTTTACATGCATAACCAATGCTAGCTGACCGACTAATATGAACATGAGAGTGCAAACATACATACATAATAATTGGAAACGTAAATACGTAATAGTGGGTTTGTACGCTAATACATGATTTACTGATTTCTAGATTTCTAACATGACTGAAACTATGGTTCTGTCAACATGGGGGACTGTCAGGGTCTGATAGAACTATCTGAGTTTCATACTATAACTAAATTTGACTGTATCTGCCAGTCCTGATATACTTATATTCGAAGAACTATCTGAGTTCTTTTACTGAGACTGAGCCTGAAACTGTGGGAGGTGGTTGTTTAACCGAAATGCCCTAATAATGCATATAGCTAAGTTGGGGACCAATCTCTGCCCCGACTGGAGGGGTGTCAATACCGCGCCACTAGTAAGGACAGTTGTGAGTGGCCCTCATCTGGAAGGTACTCAAATAAGAACGGTGGGAACCCTAAAATGATAGGTTAAGCCACCTCATCAACCCTAGTCTGATAGGTTAAGATGTCTCAACCTACGCTGGCTACGTAGTTCTGGAACA
>NW_025886136.1:0-2707 GCF_002878395.1 Capsicum annuum
ATATGATAGTATGCTAGGTTTGGGGTGTGGTTTATGCATTGGAATCATGGTTACTATGCTTAACCTTAGTTGGGCTATTCTAGTGATCTTGAAACCATAATTTGGATAGTGTTGGCTTAAATTGCCATGTTTCTAGGAAAAGTTCATATCTTAGGATTGGTTATGGCTTACTTGATATCTAGAGGTTGAACTAGATACCTTAGCCTAGTTTGGGGCATAGTTGACTAATCATGGAAATTGGGGGTTAGAAGTGGGATCTTGACCCACCTTAAGCCTGGATTTATATAGTTCCATTAAAGATCTTAGAAGCTTGTTAAACTCTTAGAGATTGTCCTTGGGAGCATGTTGGCTAATCATCATAAATGAGTTATGGTGATAGTATTTGTAAAACCCCATACTTTTTCCTAGCTAATTTCATCTCAAGAATGTCTAGTATTAGCTTATAAATTGAATGATGGATATTCTATGAGGAATTTTTAATATTTTCACTTTTTGTCATATGAAAAATTTAATTAGCATTCCATCGATATAAGATTCGCCCAAATCCAATAACGGAGTCAGAAGTTACGACTATTTTAAGTTCCCATCATAAAACAGTGCCATATTAGTCAGTGGTACACCGCACAACAAGAGGAAATGGCATTTGGCAAATTCCATATGGGTCCGAGATTATGGCGCATAGCTCCAGGGACCAAATTCAGAATTGTCCTTTTTCAGTGCCTTAGCGCAATTTCCTCTGCGTCGTGCCAAAGTTCCAGGTCACAAAAAAAGGGCAATGCGATGGCTCCGTGTCGTGCCATCCCTTAGTTTCCCAATTGTCAAATTCTAGTAAAATGTCACGATAGCGCCGTGTCGCGCCAGGGTTTAGTTTGGAAAAATTTTACCAAAACGAAATGACGCATCTAGGGTTAAAAGGGTCAATTTCCTACCCCTATTTAAACCCAATAACACGTGATTTAGCCATTCTTCACCAAAAATATATTATTTTCTCTCAAGTTTATCTCAAGAACAAGATAGGTTTTCTAGTGGGGGTTCAAATTCAAGAAGGTTTCACCATCAATTTTCACAAAATCACAAACTGAGGTATGCATAGAGTTCATTCATGGAATCCTTTCGTCCATGAATCCCAAGAGTCCCTTATCTAAATTCAAGTTATGGATTTTCTTATGAATTTCATGATTGGGATGCTTTTGTTCATGTTGATAATGAGTAATTGAATTGTATTCCATGAATGAGTTAAATTCTACATGGGTTGATTTGTATCGGTATAGATTCATGAAACCCTAGGACTAAACCCTTGAATGATTAAATTGGAATTAAATCATGATAGTTAATTGTTGTATGATGTTGTTTACACATTCTATGCCTACTATGTATTTGATTAAATGCCTAGATGAGGGAACAATGCCCAACTAGTATGATATCATGAAATCCCCATGTATGTACAAGTTATGCCCATCACATGTTTTGATGAAATGCTTCAGTAAATGTATTATGATGATTATTATGTATTCAAGTATGTCATGCTTTGTCAGTTTCCTTCCATCGAGTCCTGGGGATACTCGTACCCAAAATATTAGCTATGTACCTAGAGCCATGTAATGTTTTCAAGATACTCTTATGACTTAAGAAGAATCTCCATGATCTCATGACTTAGTCAGTTGTCATGTATCAGTAGTATTCTGTAAGTCAACGGAACTTAATAATTTAGCTCATGTTCAGTTCAGTAAATCATGTTTAGTGTCCATTCAGATTGGAGTAGGAATTAGCAGCGAGTGAACCCAAGGATGGGGACACACACTATCAGATAAGGGTGTGATCCTTAGAAGTCATCTTTGCATTCCAGAACCATGTAGCCAGCATAGGTTGAGACATCAACACTATCCGATGAGGGTTGATGAGGTTGATAAGCACTATCAGATAAGGGCCCTACCATTCTCGTTTGGGGACACTATTAGATAAGGGTCACCCACAACTTGTCCTTACCAGTGGCACAATATTGACACCCCAACTCAACCATAATGGCATATAATGGGCATGTCAGTTAAATACTACCTCCCACAGTATTAGTACCAGTCTCAGTAAAAGAACTCAGATAGTTCTTCAGATTCAAGACTATCGAATACAGTTGACTCAGATACAATAAGGAACTCAGATAGTTCCATCAAATTCAGGACTGTCAGATATAGTCACCTATGTTATCAGTTAAATTTAGATACAACTATTTATGCTATCAGTTATATCAATTATTAGTATATCATGTCATCAGTATTTATGTATGCATTCTCGCATTCATGTTAGATAGTCACCTAGCATTATTCATGTATATTAACCCTTGAATTAGCCTACCTCAACTGATGCATTTGTGCTATGGTTCTGTCTTTTTATGCTACACGATAGTTTTAGGGACACAAGTTTTAGATCAGTAGTATATTCCAGTCTCAGCAGTCAGAATAGAAGTCAGTCCTCATCCTCTGAGGATATGATTATTTCTATACTATTTCATTGATTAGTTATTAGTTGGAGTTAGTTGTGGACATGTCCCATCTACTCCTTATTCAGATTATTCAGACAGTAAAGGCTTTCAGACTAGATGCAGACTATTATGTTTCATACTTTAGTATGTTCAGCTTTGTTTTGGGTATTCTATTACCCCATATAGATGTTATATTATTTGTATTATGTTCAGTTTTGAACCTTACGGCCT
>NW_025886137.1:0-6076 GCF_002878395.1 Capsicum annuum
AGATCAATCATCTGGTGCATCAGATGAGTGATATGCTGCATCAAACTATTTATCTGTTGCATCATCGTATTATTTATTACATTAGACGTATTATCTGTTGTATCAGGATGTTTATATGTTGCACCAGACTAATTATCTGTTGCATCAGAATGTTTATCTATTGCACCAGACTAATTATCTGTTGCAACGAATGGTTAATCTGTTTGAAACAACACAAATCAACCCCTGCCACAAACCCAACAGATAAATCTTGCTATTGCTACTGGATTCTAAATTATTCCTTTTTACGTTGAATCATCGAAATGTTTGTTGAGAAGATAATAGGCAGAATGAAAATTAAATGTGGATTAAAACGTCAAAGATCAAACATAATTTATTTATTAAACAAATAAAAACACATATAATAAACTAAAAGAAAAATAATAGTCTAATTATTATTATTATTATCAGCATCATCATTGCCAGCCATCCAATCTTCAACCGGAAGTAGCAAGGCCCTCCTTAGCCTGCGTATCTCGCGGAGCATTCTTGATCTAACCCCTCCCCATTTTCATTGCAGATCACGAAGTTGATTCCGAAGTTCATTCATGGCATCTTGCAGAAAAGCAACGTCCCACACTGGGTCAGCCATAATCTTATATTTTAGAGTGTAATATGAAAGACGAGATGCAATAAATAAATAGAGTGTGTATTTGAATGAACGATTGAGTAAGGATGGACTTATTTATAGAGGATTGAATTTGAATAAGAGGCAAAAAGGCGCGACTATTCACCTCCATACATTAATTAAATTTTTCATTAAATTAAGAAAATAAATATCGTGATATAAGTCATGACTTTTCAGATTATTATTAATAATTAGTCTTTCAAAGAACCATTTTTATTAAGTTGTGGCAACAGATTCTATATCTGTTGCATCAGATAACACATCTGTGGCAACAAATATATTATCTATTGCAACAAATATAAAATATGTTGCATCAGATAACATATCTGTTGCAACATATAATCTAACTGTTCACCTCCATTTATTAATTACAATTTTTATTAATGTGAAAAGTAATGAATTATTTAAATTAAGAAATATTGTGATAAGTCATGACTTTTCAGATTATTATTATTAATTAGTTCTTTCCATAGGTTGCATCAGATATAGGTTGCATCAGATAAATCATCTGTGACAACAGATATATCATCTGTTCCACCATAGTGACCTGTTGCATTGGATAATTTAATTGTTGCAACATATAATCTACTTTTTTAAGAAAAAAAAAAAACTATATCATCATATCATTAATCCAAATTTGCTTATTTTTTTATTTTATAAATAAAAAAAATACCTTTTCAAATTCCTTAATAAAATAATAATCATTTTATTATATAATAAATAATTTAAAAAACAAATTCAAAAACAAAAATGGTGAAAAGTCACGATCAGTTATTAAAATTGTGGTTATAAATTGTGTTTATTATTTATTTACGAAATATTTTTCATATTGAATAATCGGAACTCCGAGTCATGTCTTTCTCTTTTCACCCTCTCAATAACAACAATAGCCCCTTTTTTATTAATAACCGCTAGATGCAACATATGATCGATCTGTCGTAGCAGATTAACCTCTAACTGTTGACACAAATTGCTGCTCAATCCCTACCACCAACCGTCGACATGTTGAGACAAGGAATAAACAGAATGATTATTATTAAATACTAAAAAAGAATTAAAAATTCAAAGTCGACAGTAAAATGAATAAATGTTCATAAACTTTTGAATCCCTTGGGTAGATTTGATATACAAAAGGAGGAAAATAATCGCTAAAATAAAAAGTATTACCTAATTATTATTACTACTATTATTATTATTGTCAATCAAACATCTTTCATTCACCCGACAGCCTTGCTCCGAAGTCAGTCAAATATCTCTCTAGAGTTCATCAATCAAACTGCCTTTGAAGTTCATGCAAGGACTCGATATGAATATTCTTGTACGAATCTGGATCATCCATATTTGTAAGGAGGGACCTATTTATAAATTATTGTATCTCGGAAAGAAAAGAAAATTGCTTTAAAATAAATCTAACAAATGGGTAATCAATTACAAAATATATTCTTTCTGTTAGATAACTTACGACATACTGGCAATATTTTTGCAACAAACGTATATATCTGTTTGATTTCTGCAACAGGTTGATCACTGTCGTAACAGATGTCTCCAATTGATTGATAATATAAACAGATGTGTCATCTGTTGCAATAAGCTAGTCATCTGTTTATTCAATTTAAGCCATAGATGGGCTAGGAAGAATAAGGAGCGTACAGATGGATCCACTATCATATGAGTAGGAGTTAAGTATGTATTACTGATAAGGTTACCAGAACAACACACACAAAGTACAATATTTTTGTGAATGCAGTTTTTAACCGATTAGGCATTGATCATTCAAACAAGATCCTACATTATACCGTTAAGTTTGATGGGTTTGAAATTGATAAGGTTGAGGACCTCATGAAGATGGTGCAGATACCCTGTTACGAATTACTAACGGTTGGTGCTCGTGTTTATGCGTGTCAAATTTTGAGAAGGGATCAATATTTGTCGTCACTGTAGAGAACCAATAGCGATTAGACTTAACTTTAAGTGTGCATTAGACCCTTAGAGGGCCCTCGAAGCCCCGCACTACATCAAACAAGAATGGAAAATCAATATAGTTATTGCGCTGGCCAAAATTTATATGGTTAGGTTGCTCGCTCGGGTTGATGATTATATGCCAGAAGGTGCGGTAGGAGAATGGTTTTGAGGGAAAATGGGTTGTTGATGGAAGACTATATCATCTGAGAGCTAATTGAAGAAGAGACACAGGGTAGAAAGTAACTTCAAATGAATCTAGCCGATGGAATTATCTTAACAGATGCAAAATCTGAATCAAGTGCAAATATGAAAGTGTATCCGGTAATGTAATTTCAGTTGTTGTGTCTTTGAAAGAAAAACAATGCAGATGGACACTTTGCTAGGGAGTTGCATGGTCGGGATTATCACCTAGGTAGAAAATAAGAGAAGACCAACAAAGTAGCCTCACGGGCATCGAGGGTAGAAATGATATTTGGCAAGTCTAGAAAACTTACGCCAACAACAACTGCAGTGCAAATAAGGAAACTAAGAGAAGACAGCAATTTTTGAACTTTAAATTTTATCCCATCTTCTTGTTTGTGTTTTCGATCAGGTCCACTGCCGTTGACCTGATCGAAATCACAAACGAGATTGAAAGGCAAATAGAGTATCATTGCTTCCTTAGTAATATGGTTATAATTGATTGTGTTTTCTTACCTTGACATGCTTTTAATATTCCTTAGAGAAGATCAGATACTTGCTGTAGTTAGTGAATCCCGATAATTTTCAAGTATGCCTCCAGCTTGTTGATTCTGTATTCAAGTTGGTTGTTACCATCTTCGAAGTTGGTAAGGAGTTCCTCATCTCTTGTGAGCTCGATCAGGAACACTACCTTCAAAGTTGTGGTATTCTAAAAGCCATTCAGAACACTTTCTCTTCAGAACCTTTAAAGGATACATGGAGGGTCGATGTGTTTGTTTTAGGTCAAAATGTGTTGATGCACGTTAAAGATGTGGTCCCAACAGTTGAATAACACACTTTTATCGAGCGTTTCTCCATGCATCTTGCTCAACCAATTTGATAAATTAGTAAGTATGGAGTTACGTAGCATATGATTTAAACCGGATCTACCAAGCCTATCAAACGTTACGTAACTCCAAGCTCATTACCCTATCAAAACAGTATGCCCGAGTTAGTTCACATAGAAAAAAAGCCTAATCTGTCAGCCTTTCTGCTGATCACTCTTCTCCAATATAGATTGCAAGATATCTGTTAAGAAAAAGTCTACACCATCGCCAGACATAATTGCCTGGGAACATGTCTGGCGATGGTGTAGACTTTTGCATAGCAGATATCTTTTCATCTATATTGGAGAAGAGCAATTAGCAAAAAGGCTGAGAGATTGAGCTCGTTCAATTTGTGCACTAACTCGGTCATATATTTTTTATAGAGTAATGAGCTTAGAGTTACGTAATGTTTGATAGGCTTGGTAGAGCCGGTTTAGATCACACACTACGTAACTCCATGCGTACTAATTTATCAAATTTGTTAACCAAGATGCATGGAGCAATGTTAGATAAAAGTATGTTGTTCAACTTTTGGGACCACATCTTCAACGTGAATCAACACATTTTGACCTAAAACAAACACAGAGACCCTCCATGTATCCTTTAAGGCTTCTGAAGAAAGTGTTCTAAAGGATTTCTAGAATGCCACAACTTTGAAGGTAGTGTTCTGTATCGAGCTCATAAGAGGCGAGGAACTCTTTACCAACTTCGAAGAGAGCAATGACCAACTTGAATACAGAATCAACAAGTGGGAGGCAAGCTTGAAAATTATCGAGATTCACATACTAAAGCAAGCATCTGATCTTCTCCAAGGAATGTTGAAAGCATGTCAAGGCAAGAAAATACAATCAATTATAACCATATTGCTAAGGAAGCAATGATACTATATTTGCTTTTCAATCTCGTTTGTGGTTTCTATCAGGTCAACGATAGTGGACCTGATCGGAAACACAAACAAGAAGGCATGGGATGAAATTTAAAATTTAGAAATTTGTCGTCTTCGCTTAGATTACTTATTTTAACTGTAATTGTTGTTGGCATAAGTTTTGTAGACTTAATGTACATCATTTCTACCCTCGATGCCCGTGAGGCTTCTTTGTTGGTCTTCTCCTATTTTCTATCTAGGTGAGAATCCCGACCACGCAGATCCCTAGCAAAATGTCCATCTGTATTGTTTTTTTTTCAGAGACACAACAGATGAAATTACATTACCGGAAACACTTTCATAGGTGAACTTGATTCAATTCTCATATCTATTAAGATAATTCCACCGGTCAAATTCGTTAGAAGTTACTTTCTACCCTATGCCTCTTCTTCAATTAGCTCTCAGATGATATAGTCTTCCATTAACCACCTATTTTCCTTCAAAAGCATTCTTCTACCGCATATTCTGGCATAAAATTATCACCCCGAGCGAGTAACCCAGCCATATAAATTTTGGCCAGGGCAATAAATATATTGGTTTTCCATTCTTATTAGATGTAGTTCTAAGCTTCGAAGGCCCTCTAAGGGTGTAATACACCCTAAAAGTTAGTCCAATCGCTATTGAATCTCTTTACAATGACACAAAAATTAAATCCCTTTACAATGCTTGAAAAATAAAAATGAGCAACAACCGACATTAAATCTTAACAGGCTATCAGAACCATATTCATGGTCCCTCAGCCTTATTAGTTCGAGTCTACCAAACTTAACTGTAAACTTGCAGACATTTTGTTTGAACGATTTATAACTAATCAGTAAAAACATCATTCACAAAATCAGTGCACTCTATGTGTGTTTCCATGATAACATTATCAGTAATACATACCTCCCACATATAAAGTGATTCCATCTACAAGCAACTTATTCCTTTGATCCCATCTTTACTGCAACCCCTTGAGATAGTCCGTCAAAATTTGATCAACTGTCAGTTCCTTATATCTACAAAGAAAAGGAAAAAAATTAATATCACAAAAAGAACATTGTCCATCTGTTGCATCAAATGTGGAGTTTGTTGCAACAGATATGGAGTCTGTTGCAATAGACGTGGAGTCTGATGGAATACATCAAACCAGCCTTTCTAGTTGTTTTATTTGTTCCAACAGTTTCTCCATCTGTTGCAACATCAACAACAGCATAAACATCAACAAAAGAAACAACATTTGTTCCAACAACATCATCAACAACAAAGAAGCAACATCCTTTGTGACAGAATCATCAACAACAACACCAGTTCCAACAACGTCAACCCCACCAGCAACATCAATAACTGCATCAATAATAATAAAATAAATAAAATACATACAAAAAAAATGATACTGCCAACAAGGCTTTTAAACTTCTTCCAATAGATGAATTTTTTCTCATATTGTAATAAAAATTCTCGGATTGTTTATTCAACACTTACAAGTTCCTTAAA
>NW_025886138.1:0-8863 GCF_002878395.1 Capsicum annuum
CAACCAATTGGTGGTCCTGTAAGACCAAAATGGACTAAAACAAGACTTAATGTTTTGAAAAGTTTTTTCAGATCAAAAACAGAAAAGTCACTCTAACGGTATTCATCATTTTTTTCGGTGACTAAAGTCACAACCAACGCTTTCTGGCACTAAGATTCAGTAAAACAAAAAAATGTCAGATAGTAGAGAGGGATGGAGAGAGGATCCTATTGAAAAGTTCAGTTCACATAACTACTATGATCATTTTCTGTTTGTACTATTACATTGGCATACTGTACATGTGAGTTAGTTCATTGTTAGTTTGTTAGCTAGTTGGTGAGTCGTGTGACAAGCTGGCAGCTGAGTGTGTAATGTAGTTAAGTTGAGAAGCTTCTATAAGATATACACACATCTATATATAGATGCTAGCTATAAAAATGCAAGTTGAATGATAGTTAATAAAAACAATTTCTCTCCTTTCTCCTTCTCCTCTGTTCAACAAAGCTTGGTTAACCAAGCTTTGCACTAGATAGTTGGTGAAAGTTTACATGGTATCAGAGCTTCAGCTCGATCATGGAGACTGAGAATAATTCTATGGAGTTTAGATCTCTATTGTGGTAGAGTTTTCGATCTCTGTTCTTCGCTCAATTTTTGGAATTACAGTTCTTAGTTTGAGCTCTAAACTGCTATAGTAGATCTCTATTTTTCAGTTGTGTTTTTTGTGATATAGTAAGAAAGTGATATACTTGTAACTGAACTTTGATTCCTATATCTAGTTTCTTAGTGATGAAGTTTGAAAATGGCACCTAAGATAGATCCCATTGATCCTTTATTCATAGGCACATCAGATGTGTCTGGAGCTACTTTGATTCCAATAAAGCTTATTGGATCAAAGAATTATGGTGTGTGAAGTAGATCAATAAGGATTGCATTATTGGAGAAAAGGAAGTTTGAATTTGTAACTGTCACGACTCGAGCCGAGACCCTGGCCGCGACGGGCATCTCGAACCATGAAGGCCCGAGAACCCCTTTTCAACTGACAATCACAAGCAGGATTCATATAATATATAAATGCAAAAAAACTAAACGGAAACATGGTCATCTTCATATTTCAAACTAAGCAGTAATGAAAATGAATTCATAAATATTCAAAAATATCTAACACCAGTCTGCAAAATCTCTATCAATACTGGAAACAACATTTGTCTGAATTCGGGTCAAGGCCTCTGGTCCGACCATGAACTATAAATAATTAAAAACATCACATGAGACAAGGTCGTCCAAAATAAGGGAGTCTCACCAACTTCAACGTCTGACAATGATCTACTGCTTAGCGGGACCCCTGGATTGAGCCTCAGATCCTAAAATTTAGGGGGTCAATACAAATGTATTGGTATGTAAAACAACCCAAAATAGCATGCTTTTATACAATATAGGTGAGAGCATTTCAAAATAACAGTGAACATATTATAAAATATATGGGCATACTTTAGTAAATTTTGAAACAATTCTGACGACCTTGACTCACTCTTTACTTTTCTTCTGAGCTAGTCGGTACACCCTACGATTTGTAATTCTACGGGCTATGTGGAATCTGCCATCGACTCGACGACCAAGCTCTCAATTCTAGTTTGCTGCAAGAACTAGAGTTTTCATAAGTTGGTATACCCCCTTGTAGGTATACCGTGACATCACCCTTACATGATGTCCTAGTTATCCCATTTCAGGATAATACCCTTATCGGCAAACCACGATTTCCAGCAATGAACCCTTACACTTAAATGCCTTCTTCGGGTAACCAGCTAGCTCTCTTAATCTCAATTTTTAGCTCTTTAAAACCATGCTTCATACTTTAAAAACGTTCAACATGTATTCTATTAAGGGCACGTTATCATCGGGTACCGTCATACCCCAACTTGCAAGTCATTCATATTACATTATAACATATCTATAGCCCTTTTTATTTATCAACATGTCAATGACCACCAAAAGTTTTTAAACTTCACGTAAGAGAGGGAGTCATGCTTTAAAGTTTCATTAGAGTTTACATCAAAGAACTCTCCGCTCACTAGTACAATCATAAGGTGGTCATATCATATTTGCATTACTTAAAAGATGATGGAAATTATAAATTTGACACAATAAATATTTACTATACGAAAGCACCCTCTCAACATATCACAATAATATCAAATCCATGATCATTAGAAGAGAATTAACCCTCTTATTTCCTTTAAGAAAATTTAAGCATTTAAACAACCCATAACACACTCATTCAAAGATATCATAATGGGAGAGGGAGTTTTGTCATTCATGCTCTCATTCAACGTTAACAATACAAACAAAAACATATATACATAGTTTTAGTTCAAATCCATGAAAAATGGTTCAGGACAACATATATTTTCACTAAAACAATTACATGACACATACTTTTCGAAACAATATCAAAACTCTTCTTTGGGAACATAATGAGGGGTTTTTTATCTTGATAATACAATAAAATCTATGCCCATGGATTTTAGGGTAGTCCTACATATCTTATGTTCTTAGTTTGAAGAGTGAAATCCTAATCTTGACACCTTTTGTAACACCCCAAAACCTAGTCCCGAGGTGTCACACGGTGCTCAAGACTGCGATTAGCCTTAAGCTAACCCTGTCTTCCTTCCATTAGATCTGAATCTCATAATAAAGGAAATATCGACATAAAATTCATACTAAATGCGAAAAATGTCTAAAATAGCTGAGAACAATCTGAATGTAATTTCTGAAAATCAATACTGTAAGTCTGAATAATAGACATGACAGCCCCATGCAATCAGACTATTTCTTGAATGTTCAGCTTAGCATAGTCATCTCCCGAATAATTTGTCCATACAAAAAGAAATGGGTAGAATTTGTCATCCTGACCACAATCACCGAGATGGAGTCATATTGGTTTCGAGATCTTGGAAGCCCTGTAATAAAATCCATGTTGATCATTTTCCATTTCCACATGGGCAGAGCTATCTCTTGGGAAGTGTCGCATGGTCTCAAATGTTCTACCTTTACTTGTAGATAGTTCAAACACTTAGACACCTAATTAGCAACATCTCTTTCCATGTCATTCCACCAGTAAATCGCCTTAAGATCATGATACATTTTAGTAAAGCCGTGGTGAACAACATACCTGGAAGTATGGGCTTCTTCAAGAATTCTTTCTCGCAACCCATCCATATTCGACACACATATCCTATCGTGATACCTCAAAATCCCATCACCTCCAATTTCAGAAGTCAATACCTTTTGTTGACCAACATCCTTGTTAATCTGCATCAAAATGGGGTCCCTGGTTTGCTTTTCCTTCACTTCCGCACACAAAGAAGATTTTTCTACCTCTTGTACGAATACCCTTCCATCCTCAAAATGTAGGAGTCGAACTCCCAAATTAACAAGTCGGTGAATATCCTTCACCATATTTCTTTTCCCCTCCTCCACATGATAAAAACTACCCATGGATAACCTACTAAGGGTATCATCCACCACATTGGCTTTGCCCGAATGAAAGTACAAGATCATGTCATAATCCTTTAATAACTCTAACCACCACCTCTGTCTGAGATTTAGTTCTTTCTGCGTGAAGACATACTGCAAGCTTTTGTGATCAGTAAAAATATTAACATGCACTACATAAAGATAATGACGCCAGATTTTTAATGCAAATACCACAACAGCTAACTCTATGTCATGGGTAAGATAATTTTTCTTATGCACCTTTAACTGCCTAGATGCATGTGCCACCACCTTACCATGCTGCATAATTACACACCCAAGTCCCACCCGGTATACGTCATTGTACATAACAAAGCCCTCTGTACCCTCAGGAAGGGTCAAACCAGTGTAGTAGTCAACTTGTCTTTCAGTTCCTCAAAACTATTCTCACATGAGTTAGACCACAAGAATTTTACCTTTTTCTGAGTCAATCTAGTAAGTGGAGCAGCTATGGAGGAAAAATTCTCTACAATTCTTCTGTAATACCCTGCCAAACTCAAGAAACTTTGAATTTCAGTCGGAGTCGTGGTTCTGGTCCATTTTCTCACTGCCTCAATCTTTTAGGGGTCAACTTTAATTCCCTCACTAGAAATAATGTTCCCCAGAAAAGCAATGGTGCTAAGCCAGAATTCTCACTTGAAAAATTTTGCATACTACTCATGATCTTTAAGGGTCTGAAGGATGATTCGGAGGTGGCTTGCATGATCCTCCTCATTCTTGGAATAAACCCATATGTCGTCAATAAAGACTATTACGAACAGATCTAGAAACCAACAAAACACCCTATTCATTAGGTTCATGAAGACCGCGGGGGAAGTAGTCATTCTGAAGATATCACCAAGAATTTGTATTGACTGTAGTGAGTTTGGAAAGCTGTTTTAGGAATATCAACCTCCCTAACCTTAAAATAATGATACCCCAAATAAAGTTCTATCTTAGAGAAACATTTGGCACCCTGAAGTTGGTCAAAAAGATCATTGATTCTGGAAAGAGGGTATGTATTCTTAACTATAATTTTGTTCAGCTGACGGTAATCTATGCATGAAAAGAACTGTCTTTCTTATGTACGAAGAGTACAAGATCACCCCAGAGAGAGACACCAGGATGAATAAAGCCTTTATTGAGAAGGTCTTTTAACTGTTCTTTCAACTCTTTCAATTTTGCAGGAGCTATTTTATATGGGGGAATAGAAATAGGTTGGGTGTTCGGCAACAGGTCAATGCCAAAATCTATCTCTCTATCAAGTGGTATCCCAAGGAGGTCATCAAGAAAGACTTCTAGGAATTCATTAACTACAGGAATAGACTGGAGAAAAGGGCTTTCAATGCTAGAATCTTTGACCTTAAAAAGATGGTACAAACAACCCTTCGATATGTGCTTAAGGGCTCTAAGATAAGATTTGAATTTCCCTCGAGGAGCAAAAGAATATCCCTCCTAGTCTATCACTGACTCATAAGGAAAAGAAAAGGTGACCTTCCTGGTTCTACAGTCTAAGGGAGCATAACATTAATGGAGCCAATCCATTCCCAGAATAGCATCAAAATAAATCATGTCCAGCTCTACAAGAACAACCATAGTATCACGATGAAAAATAGACACCACACAATTTTTATAACCTCTCCTTGCCACAATAAAATCACCAACAGGAGTGGAAACAAAAAAAGGTTCAAAAATATTTTCAGATTAAAAACCAAAACTAACTTCCACATAAGGGTTTACATAAGACAAAGTAGACCCGGGATCAAGTAGCACATACACATCATTGGATAAAATCTGTAACATACCCGTAATAATATCTGGAGAAGTCTCTGGATCATTTTGGTTAGATAAAGAATATAACTTGTTACGGCCACCTCTAGTAGTGGAAATAGTACCCTTAGGTTGAGGGTTTATGAGATTTTCCTAGGACTTTACACCTCTAACATCCCCTCTAACTGAGGGGCAGTCCCTCTAAAAATTGCCAGGCCGACCACATGTATAACACACTTTATCACTGAACAAGCACCTCCCCGGTGGTTCTTTCCATAATTGCCATAGTGAGAGTGTGACCTAAAAATCTGGGTCACACTCCCCTGGGACTGAATACCCTAAGCTCTAGGACTATCTCTCGACTAGAACCGCTTCTCACTCAGAGGCCTGGGTATAGGTATGCTTGCTAAAGACTGAGCATTGCTCTAAAATTTCTTATGGGACAATCTCTGGTACGACCTGTCACCTTGCTGCTGACTGGCATGCTGATCTACAAATCTAGCTCTCTTAGCCTGCCTTTCTTTCTCCCTTACCTTTGCCTGCCTCTTCTTCTCCTCTTCTACCTGTTGCATATGCACCGATGACCTGGAGAAGTCCATGTCCCTATTCAGCATTGCTCCCTTGCATTCCTATACCATATCATCTGAGAGACCAGAGGCGAACTTTCTCATTTGATCTCTCATGTTTCCCACTAATTTTGGAGCATAATGGGAAAATTAGGTGAACCTCAAAGTATACTCTTTGACACTCATCTTTCCTTATTTCAGGTTCACAAATTCGTCGACCTTTGCTTTCCTCAGTTCTTGGGGAAAGAAACGATCCAGGATAGCTTCTACAAATTCACCCCACATAGAAGGTTCAGCATATCTATCCCTTAAATCTTCCCACTCATTGTACCACTGGTTATATACGTCCTTCAACTGATAGGCTGCCAACTCAACTTCTTCAACCTCATTAGTATGTGTAACTCTAAAAATCTTCTCTAGCTCATCAATAAACCCTTGGGGGTCTTTCTCAATTTTTGTGCCAGTAAAGGTAGGTGGGTTCATCTTCATAAACTGACCAACCCAAGTGGATCAGATAAACCAGGCATCGAATTCACATCTTCCGACCAACAGGATCGTAAAGCCACAAGATGAGCAATCATATGAATGGATTGTTGGAACTCAACATTCAAAACTTCTCTCTGAAGAGGTTAGGGATGGTTAACACCGGTCTATGGAGCCCGAGGTAGACTAGTCAGGTGTAACACTATGAAAATAGGTCCTGAGATGTCACACGGTACTTAAGGCTACAAGTGATCCCAAGCTAACCTTTTTACTAGCATAACTCATAAGTAACTGAATAAAATGCATAAATCTGAATGAAATCAGCGGAAGATAACTCTTTTGTAAATTTGATCAATACAAAACTAAATTAAAATGACTACATCTTTTCTTTTATAAAACAACATTGGATTTAAATACATTAAATCTGCTGACAGTCTATGAAGCCTCTACTAGTATTGACTATAGGTAGCCGGGACATGACCCTTAACTATCCCAAATCAATACGATTGAATAAAGAAAAATAAAATATTGCTCAAACTGTATGACTGACTTAAACCCTTGAATCAAAATGACTCATCACCTGATAACTGGAAGCTGCAAACTGTCTGAATATGGTGCACGTGCTATAACTCGTACCTACATTATGAGATAATGTAGCACATAGACATATATGTGGATTAGTACTTTGAGGATGTATTGAGTATGTGGGGTGAAATGCATAAGTAAAACATCATCTCATCGTCATAATTTTAAAAATACATGCTTAATGTAAATGACTCACATAAGGTGGAATATCTGAAATACTAAAATCTGTAATCATGAACGACAAAACATACTTTATAAAATCTAGTGATTCATAACATTTAGTTCTAAAAGATGAACAAATGTTCTGTCTGTAAATCATACTATCTAAGTGTAAAATGACTCAATTCTATATCTGAAATCTGAAAACTGAAATATGTAGCTAATATCTTTCTGTAAAGCATAATCTGAATAAACTCATGATCCTTTACACTTAGTTTTCTAAAAGTTTTTCTGTTATTCTTTTTTGAACATCTTTACTGTTAGGGAAATACTTTTTCAAAAGCCTATCTGTAAGGGAGGTTCTTCTAACCGACATAAACCATATGAGCTAACATAGAGTTCAACGTATCATTCCCCTAAGTGAAAAACCTCACGATAGGAAGAGGTATCATACTCTTGCCAAGGAGTATAACCTGAGCTAAGTGATCACATCTGTAATTGTCATCCACATAGAAGTGGAAATAATCTAATAATTTGTACCTACGTTGGCTACGTAGTTCTGTGGAAGATAGGGCATGCTAATTCCACACTTCCCGCTCAGTGCTAAATACTACTCCTTTTAATTGGTATGCTCATTCTGTTGAAAATCCACTTTTAAAAACTAGCATAAGGGTTCATTATGAAACCAATTATGCATTTATCTGAATCAATCTATAAGCAAAGCTAGTCCAATTTCTAAAATCTGTAATACATCTGTAAAGTGGATTCCATAGCTAAACCGAGGATCCAAAGATCAAATACTGTATAAATGTCTAAAAATAGGCTAATCTCAGGGTGCTTAAAAGTACAAGTTCTCAAAACATCACTACTCAAAAAGGGCTTCATGACCATTCATTAGATTCATGTAAGTTCATAGAAAAACATCAAGCTCAATATACTTATTGAAATACTTCAACAATATCAAGATAATAAAATCAATAATCACAATATCATGCTTAAAACTCAATTGAAAAATCTGAAGAATCGCATTATACGCATAAATATATGAAAATAGTCATGCACTTCAACATTCAATCACTTGTAAACTCATAATCTTCAAATACTAATAATTGGGTATAACCCCTAATTTAAAATCATAAGAAATTTGCTGAAAAATATAATTTTGGGCACAAGGACGAAAGAATTGTCCTTGTTCATAACCCCATATACCTTAATTGCTCAAATTGAGAAGAAATTTGACTTGAATTCCTATTTGTGTCCTTGAAGGTTGTTTCTTGAAGAAAATGAATCAAATTGATGTTCTTAGGGATGTTCTTGAATGATTTTCTTGAACTTTTTGGAATAGAAAGCTTAATTCTTTATTGTTTTCTTAAATAGAAGGTGATGAAATGGATGAATCATGAAGAGAATTGATTAGGGTTTGTTCTTAAGAGCAAAGTAGGATAATGGAGGCAAAATAATGC
Organism: Capsicum annuum; assembly: GCF_002878395.1. Taxonomy (NCBI): domain Eukaryota; kingdom Viridiplantae; phylum Streptophyta; class Magnoliopsida; order Solanales; family Solanaceae; genus Capsicum; species Capsicum annuum. The sequence continues at coordinate 8,516 of NW_025886138.1, forward strand.
CCCAATGAAGGCTATACATTATTATATTACGACCTAGGCTGAGGGGGGAAAAGAAATCATTTCCCCTCATTCATTTAAAGCAAAAATTTATAACCCGTATCCCAATTTTTCTCTTTGCCGCGATGTGGTACCATCGCGGCAGCTTACTGCCTCACACGAAAATGGCTATAACTTTTCGCTTGGGTATCGAATTAAGGCTAAATTGGTATCGTTGGAAAGCTAATTCAATTATCTAAAATTTTGTGGTATTGGAATGAAAAATTCCACGTATATAAAAAATTATACATTTTTAAATTAGACTCTTGTAGAATCAAATGCCAAATTTTGGACGAATCTAATGTTCTTAGC
>NW_025886139.1:0-6135 GCF_002878395.1 Capsicum annuum
TTCACGGTTAGATCGGAATGATCATAACTCATCGCTCGAGTGTCCATTTTGGATGATCCACATATCGTTGAAAAGTTTATTCGATGCTCTACACAATGACGGATCGCATATCCAGAAATTCCACACAGAAAAATTATTAATCATGATAAAGAACAGAATTCAACATATTTTTGTTCGAGATCTTAACGGACTCTTGGAAAGATAAAAAGTCTTTTACGACTCGACACATTTGGGAGCAAAATATTTAATGGGAAAACTCGGGGTATCACATCATCTTCCCCTTGGAAACATTCGTTCCCGAATGTCGCTCGTTGGGTTAGGAAGATAAGGAAAATTGAGGATATGCAACTAAAATAGCTTGATGATCAAGTTTATATTTTTTTAAGCTTTGGAGTACTTTCCGATGCATAAGCTCATGATGATCACAACGACATAGTTGATTCTATTACTGAAAGAGTTGGATGAAGGAAAAATTATTAACTTTGATTTAAATCTGCATTCACAAAGAAAGAGGTGAAAGATCTAGGATATGAAAACTCGGGATATCACAATATCTTCCTCTTGGGATCGGTTCTACCCAAATAATACTAATTGATATATGGAACACTTTATAATCGATCCATGGCTTAATACTTGGGTCGGGAACAAAAGCAAAGGCTAAATAGAATTTGGTAACTCGCTTCGACGCAAATAAATCATTCTTGAAATGGTTATGCTCACGAAACTTCAAGTAGTGAGATTGGACCACATCGAAAGATGGAAGAAATAGATGAATCCGTCGGAATAACTATCAAGTTGAATTTCTAGGTGCACGAACCGAATCAAGACATACTCTCATTCAATTAGGACATGATTCAAAATCTTTCCAAGGAACTTTCAACGCTACTAGGAAGCAATTAGGTTTGGGATATGGTCCGAACAATATATATATGTATATTGAAATAAGGATTTATAACTCGACCCTAATTTTAAGTACGGAGCGTAGGTCGATCAGTCTTATATCAAAATAAAAGTACTAGACCCCACGCAGTACAACTCCTTACTTTCAAGCTTATCAATACGCTTCGCACACCCTTTCTCCGCAATACTATTTTCCCTAAATGCTATACTTGATTCAATTCATAATTCTCACAAGGCATTTGTAATCCTGGCTATTCAAATCTAACTAAGCCAAACTCTCTCTCCTCATTTTCAAGCTTAATTTAGAGTCACTAATTCCCTCACCTAACACCATAACATAGCACCATTCTGAATTATAAATTTACACACATCCACATTGTTACAATTCCTCATCTCACAAATAATTCTTATTACTGCTCAATCAACTCTAATCCACTTAATACTCACCATTTTCAACCATCATATTCATATCAACAAGTCTTGAAGCTTAGGAAACTATTCATAGGCATATACGCAATTCAACTTATAGCAAGGCCAAGCCTTGCAACTAATATTCTCAGACAGGAGAATATTCACAATACATGAGTGCTATGCAAGATCAATTTACAAGAGCTTTTAGCCTAGACTTCTAAATCAACATAGACACCAAAACTTATCGATAATATAAACTTTAATCTCCGTCCATATATACACACATGATGTTCAAGCCTATTTTTATAATTACGTATACACTCCTAATCAACACCAATAAAACACCTTTTTCAAATTCTACAATCCTTTATTAAGACAACTTCCGGGCATTATTCTTAAGAAAACACTCACTAACTTTTCCAATTAACTAAGCCATGCACAAGACTTGACTTCAACAATTCCCCACCTACAAACCTAGATAAACCATCACACAACCATTTTCACAAACACAACACGAAATACTTCAAATAACCATGACATCCATCAAAAGCCTAGCCTCAAGCTTACTCCACGCTTGCCATCTTAGCTAAAATGAACATGCCACAATCTTTATCAACAAAAACCCGCTCACTCTCTCCTATAGTCACCACTGTTCATCCACACTCCCTCGATAAATGAAAAAGTCATGAAAGGGTAGAATATGAAGGGATATTGTGTATGACTTGGTGCAATTATTGAGGCTGGAGAACTAGGGCATCAAATGCATGAATTCAACCAGAATCAAGATTAAAGATTAAGGACACCCAGGACATAAATTGAATCTTAGTGGTCGCTAAGGGTGTTGCTGGTGGACTGAACTTGAACATACAATAAAACTTAAGCACATGCATTATGAACCGCGCAACTTGAGTTTAGAGTTTACAGCTTATGGAATGTCGATTTTGCCCACTAGAAAAATTGGGACTCCATATTTCGATAGTTAGGAGAATACATAATTTCCCATGATATGCATGAATATGTATTATGATCGGGGGAATGAAACATAAGGCATGAGAAAATATCGAAGTCATTGAAAAGGCTGGGGTAAAATAGGATCAACACCACTTCTTCTTACCACCAACTTGCAACCCACCGATACACCTACCTGAATCCCTCAATCTTAACTTAGTTATTTTTTTCTACTATCTCCCCCTTAGACTTAAGACAACACTCCGAGTCAACGAATCACCATACAAACTCTAGTCCATGGCATTCCCTTTACTCCAGGGTCCCCGGATATACCCATACACAAGAGCCATAGCTTAACCCGTATAACTACACCCGCGAGCGCAAAACCCAATCTTAACATAACTCCCAAATACCCACCAACTTAGACAACTTCAAAAGTTATCATACAATAATTCATGCACTCCGCAGCTTAGATTCTAGCACTTACCATGGATGCATCAAACCTTTGCTAAACCATACTAACTTCTTCGTGCTTTACTAACATCACATCTCAATCTAACACCCTCGTCACCCTCTAATGCACAAGTTAACTCACAATTACATCGCATACCACATATCATCATTCATACTTACCTGATCAAGGATAACACTAACCGTTTAACATTTAATAACTTAAAAAAAATCCCCATAACACCTTGAGCATACTACTACCTCAACACATAATATCACACTTGATCATAAACAAATAGACTTAAGCTCCCGTATATACGGTTCAAACCTACTAAATCTCCTCCCTATCACTAACGTCGTAGAAATTCAATCATAAATTCATTTTTCTCATTACCCGCTATACAAACGTAACAACTCACTCTGACTATGATTAACAACAATCTCAACAACCATTTCTATCTATCAAACACCCCAAATATACTAGTCTACCAAAACCTCATAACGATAATAATCATCTATAATTTTATGGCCTATGCCATAATAATTTATTAACACTGCCTTCCACCACATTTCCAACCCCCCGGTTCCAACCAATGCAAGAACAACAGAGTAAACAGCCAGCTGCTAGTGAATCGAAACAGGCCTTACACGGCTTCACTAGACTTTGGTTTTATATTTTGAAAAAGGAAATAAATATCAAAACAATTATGCCAGTGAATCGAAATAAGCCCCACACGGCTTCACTAGACTTCAAGTTTTCATCAAAAGATGATCAAAAAATATTTCAAGAAATAAAAGCCTGGTACACTATAATCAAGGATCCGAGAATATGTGTCTTGCTTTACCTCAACTGAATGACTCAAGAGGGATGAGGGTACATCTTGAAAGCTATGGAACCTTTGCTAGTAAGCCCAGGAATATAATCAAGAGAGAAAATTGGAACTAGTTAATCATCCTGTCTCAACACTAGTACACAAATAAGGAAAATACGAAATCACATCATGAATTCTAGGGAGAAATCCAAAAACACTTCCGACATAGGCTTAATGCACAACCTTCAAGAACGTACATATGACAACTCAATTTTTTGAAACTCAAGAGCACTAATGAAATCATTTTTTTCTAGCTCACTTACAAGCCCGTAGTATCAGAGGAGATTATCTAAGAAAGCACCATCTATAAGGATTTACGATTGATTATATCCGGTATTTTAGAACAAGGCGAAATGGACCAATTTATGCAAGATATGAACCCATATGAATTTCTTAAGGAACCTTTCCACAGCACGATCTACGACTTGAAAGAAAGGGAATATTTTCCTAAATACCTCGTAGCCTCTCGAAGAAAAGTACAGACGTCTCCGTACCGGTCCGCAAGACTCTACTAGACACGACTTCATAGACACCCTAGGACACTTGAAATCTGTGCTCTGATACCAAGCTTGTAATGCCCCGAAATTGGATCCCAAGATGTCAGACGATGCTTAAGGTCACAAGTGACCCCAAGCTGACCCTTCATCTGGCATAACCCAAAGCAACTGAATAAAATACATAAAATAGAAGGAATAAGCGGAAACAACCCATAACTTAGTCTGACCAACATGATAGTAAATTTACACGGTCACAATTCTGCTCATCTATATACAAATTTGAAACTGAATACACTGACTACTAGTGACTATCTATGAAGCCTCTACTAGCATTGACCAAAGATAGCCGGGTCATGACTCCCAACTACCCCTACTCAATATGACTGAATACAGAAAATACAATACACCTCAAATCTGAACAACTCAAGTCCTTCAATCAAAAGAACTAATCACCTGCCGATCGAGAGTTGCGACCCAGTTGAACATGATATGTGCGCTACCACTTGTACATATATTTTAGTAAGAATGTAGCCTATGGAAATATATGGGTCAGCACTTTGAAATATACTTAGTATGTGGGGTGCATGCAACAATATAAATAGTATAATCAATTTCATAAAAACATGCATACAGACAATGATGACTCACTTGACTTGAGTTATATTAAATCATACTTTTCGTAATTTCATAATAAACAGTTCATATGATAAAATCTCGTAATCCACGTAAATCATTATAAATCATAAATTGTGATAAATCATCCTAAATCATCATAAATTATCATATCGTAAAAAATCAGCATAGGTAATTATAAATCATCATAAATGACCATAAAACATCGTAAACATCTCAACTCTTTGACTCAAATCTCGGAGTGACTTGGTAATTCAAGAAATTTAATCTTATGGACATGGGAGTTTCCTATAATCAACAACCCCACGTGAGCTATGTGGAATACCAACGTTTGAAACCTCCGTTGGCGGGAGCATCATACTCTTTGCCAGGGAGTACGACCTTAAAACTGCAATAATCACAATCGGGCTCTCTGGCCAATAATATCATCATCAAATAACTCTACAGTGGCACATAGGTTTGGGGAAATACCAAATTTCTCTCTCGGTGCTAAGTACTACTCCCTGACAAGCTCAGAACGCGTTAGAAAATCCACCACAACATCACAAGGGTCTATCATAAAGACCAAATCAAATCTCTTTCTCATTTATCAAATCATATCAAATTGTAGATTCCTAACTCAACACATTTTAGCTCAAAACATTTTAATCTTCCTAAACATCAACAAGGTATCAATGCATTGAACCATAACCGACTCGACATTCGGACAAGGATATTAAGACTCAATACCTAATATTTTCAACAATTTCACTCATCAAAACCATCCGAAAAATACCAAGACTCATTGCAACTTCGATATCAATATACCCAATAACTCAAATCGTCATAAGGAAGCTCAAAATTTGACACATGGCTCGAAAACATTTGGAAATACCAATAATTCATTCTTGAACTTAAAACGTGGATACATGTTCAAAATATATCAATTCTTGATAGAAATACCAAGAATCCCAATATTAAATCTCAATTCATAGAACCAAAATAGTGAAATACTCATATGATTCAAAACTTACAATTCAAATCTTTATAAGTTCATAATCGAATTATTTAGACATAATTCAACTTACATAACCATATGAATCCCTTAAATAATCATAATTGGCAAGCTTGAACAATTTAAATATATACATAATCAAAATCTCCTGGTAGGATATCTTGGAAATAAATTCATTTGCCAAACTCATAATAATCCATAATAAAAATTAAAGATACGGGCACAAGAACGGAAGAATTATTCTTGTTCAAAGCCCCATATACCTAAAAATGGAAGATGAATATGAACTTCCGACTCCGGAACTTTATTCACAAAAATAAAGGGTGCTTCTCGAAGCCCTTAACATGATCAACTCGAATCCCAAATCAATTTGAAATTTCTACGATTCAATCAAGAGACATAAAAGGATGAAATTTGGAGTAGTAGGGTT
>NW_025886140.1:0-4265 GCF_002878395.1 Capsicum annuum
TGAAAACATACTCTGAAAACATGCTTTGAAAACATACTTTGAAAACATACTCTGTTATGGCATAAATACATATGGTATCGTCATTCCATTGACTTGTAAGTCACATCTCTGAGCCATTATTAGTCTATCATAAATCTCTATTTTCAAAACACAAGTTTTGGGACTACCATTTAAATAATTCAATTCAAAGAAACTCTTTCTCAAACCTCATGTAAACACATGCAAGGAACTCATCTTTGTCAAGCATTTCAGTAGCACAGGGTGGTCATGTCAAAGTTCTCAATTCACATGCAATTCTTTCTCTTAAACACGAGAACACATTTATATCAAGAAACACCCTCTCAATAATTTCAAATCATGCTCAAATGCTATAATATTAAGAAAACATCTTTCAAATCACAAAACCATAATCTTTAATTCAATACACGAGAGGGAGTTCATAATTTATGCTCTCAACAATCTTAAATCTCAAATTCCATACATATACGTATACATGTAAATCAATTTAGGGGATATGACCACAAGGTCAAAACAATAGTAACATTAAAACATTCGAAGTACGTCATTTAGAACATAGATTCCAAAACCCCTTTGAAATTCATGCATAAAAATCTAAAAATCATGCTCTAATGATTTTAAGCCCATGTAGTTTTGTTAGGATAAACCCCACGCACCTCTATCTAGAAATTTAAAGGATGCTTCTTGATGCCCCCGGCTTGGGGATTCCAAATCTCCAATTTATTTTGAAAATCCACGGTTGAATCTTGATTTATTTGGATTATCAATATAGAACCCTAGAGAGTGTTCTTGAATATTTTTGGTGAATGTATGAGTAATATGCTCAATTAGGGATGAAATCTCGTGTTTCGACTGATAAAGGTGTAGGAAAATACCCAATCTACCCTTAATGACCGGTATAAAAATATAACTGGGAGCCCAATTCCATGGGCCATCGCAATGCGCCACTATCGCGATGGCTTACTGAAAATTGAAGAATGGGAATTTGGGATTCTACACGACACGCCACTATTGTGAGGTCCCACTGGAATTTGATAATTGCTAATTAAACCCTCTCCGTGATGCGCTAAACACCAGAATGACGATGTTTTACGACTAGCACATAAAATACCAATAACTTCTTCACCGAGTGTCCGATTTGGATAAATCTTCTATCGACAGAAAGCTTATTCAGTCATCTACAAAGTGAAAAGTTGAAATATAAGAGATTCTACCTAAAAAAAAGTATGAATCATTATTGAAGCCAAGGCTTGATATTTTAAGGATAGAATTTAGCTAAGAAAAACTTTGGGGTGTTACAATATCCCCCCCCCCCCCAGAACATTCGTCCCCAAATATTGATGCGGGATACAGACAAGTATAATGTCAAGCATACTAAGGCATAGAAAGAAAAAGGAAAGGATTGTACCTTCTATTTTGTCATATTGGATCAACAAGGTTTGGGTATCTAGATCTCATGTCAACTTTTGATTCCCAAGTCGCTTATTCAATTTTATGGTTTCTCCACAACAATTTAACTAAGGATATCTCTTTGTTCCTCAATCTTCTAACTTGCCGATCCAAAATCTCTACAGGCTTTTCTTCATAGGATAAGGAGTCTGTCACTTTGATTTCTTCGACAGGCAATACTAAAGAATGGTGTCCAATACACTTCTTCAACATAGATATATGATATACCAGATGAACCGAACCTAAACTAAGTGGCAATTCTAACTCATACGCAACTCTACCTATCCTTCTCACAATCTGATAGGGTCCTATATAGAGAGGACTTATCTTATATTTCTTCCTGAATTGCATGACTTCCTTCAAGGGAGAAACCTTGAGAAACACCCAATCTCCAACCTCAAACTCTAGATCTCTTATCCTAACATCGACGTAGGACTTCTGAAGACTCTGAGCTATCTTAAGTCATTGTCTAATGACTTTTACATCCTCTATTGCCTAATGAACAAGATCAAGCCTAAATATCTGCGTCTCACCTACTTCATACCACCCTATTGGTAACCTACATCTTCTCTCATACAATATCTCAAATGATGCCATCTTAATACTGGAATGGAAACTATTCTCATATGCAAACTCTATCAATGGAAAGTACTCTACCTAACTACCTTTAAAATCAATCACGCAAGCCCTCAACATATCCTCAAGGGTCTGGATGGTTCACTCAGCTAGATCATCTGTCTGAGGGTGGAAAGTCGTGCCCAAATTCACTTGGGTACCTAAACCTTTTTGAAATGATCTCCAAAACTGTGAAGAGAACTATGTACCTCTGTCAGATATGATGGACATAGGTTCCCCATGCAAATGAACTATTTCTGCAATGAACAGCTTCGCATAATCCTCTCCCGAATAATTTTTCCTGACAGGTAGAAAGTGAGCTGACTTGGTCAACCTACCCTAATGAAATCATACTGGTTTCGAGACCTCGGAAGACCTGTAATGAAGTCCATATTAATCATCTCCCACTTCTACAAAGGTAAAGCTATCTCTTGAGAAGAACCACCTTGTCTCAAATGTTCCACTTTAACTTGTTGATAATTCAAACACTTGGCAACATAGTTAGCCACATCACGCTTCATATTATTCCACCAATAAATGGTTTTTAAATCCTAATACATATTAGTAGAGCCAAGGTGAACAACATACCTCGACGTGTGAGCTTCATCAAGGATTCTCTTCCTTAGACCATCTATATCTGGCACACACAATCTACCTTGGTATCTCAAAACACCATCACCACTAATTTCAAATGAAATTACCTTTTGTTGACCCACGTCTTTCTTGATCTGCATCAAGATAGGATCTTCAACCTACTTCTCTTTAACTTCTGCACAAAGGGAAGATTTAGCTATCTCATGAACAACCACTCCTCCATCCTTGGAATCCAAAAGTTACGCTCCTAGATTTGAAAGTCAGTGAATATCCTTCACCATCTCCCTCTTTTTTTCCCCATATGAGAAAGGCGACCCATAGATAACCTGCTGAGGGTATCGGCTACCATATGCCCTTAGCCGAATGATAGTCCAGGCTTATGCCATAGTCTTTTAAAAGCTCCAACCACCGCCTCTACCAAAGATTCAATTCTTTCTACAAGAATACATACTGCAAACCCTTGTGGTCAGTAAATATATCAATATGTACCCTATATAAATAGTGCCACTAGATGTTAAGTGCAAAAACCACAGCTGCTAACTCCAATTCATGAGTAGGGTAGTTCCTCTCATGCACCTTCAACTGCCTAGATGCATAAGACACTACCTTACCGTGCTGCATAAGGACACACCCAAGTCCCACTCGGGATGCATCATAGTATATAACAAAACTTTTTGTACCCTCCAAAAGAGTCAGAAAAGAAGCAGTAGTCAACTTGTCTTTCAACTTCTCAAAGTTATTCTCACAAGAGTCAGACCACAAAAACTTTACCTTTTTTGAGTCAACTTAGTAAGTGGTGCAACTATGGAAGAAACACCCTCGACGAATCTTCTGTAATAACTCGCCAAACCTAAGAAGCTCCGAATATCGGTTGGAGTCATGGGTCTAGGCCATTTTCTCACTGTCTCAATCTTTTGGGGATCAACCTTAATTCCCTGACTAGACACAATATGCCCCAAGAACGCAATAGCATTCAACCAAAATTCACACTTGGAAAATTTTGAATAAAATTTATGATCTTTGAGGGTCTGAAGGACGATTCAGAGGTGATTGGCATGGTCCTCCTCACTCTTAGAATATAAAAAAATATCATCAATGAATACAATGACAAACAGATCCAAAACCTGATGGAAAACCCTATTCATTAGATCCATGAAAGCTGCAGGAGCGTTAGTCAACCCGAAGGACATGACTAAGAATTCATAATGGTCATATCTGGTTAAAAAAGTTGTTTTGGGAATATCTGACTCTCTAACATTTGACTGGTGATATCTCGAACGAAGGTCTATCTTGGAAAACTATTTAGCACCCTGAAGTTGATCAAAAAGATCATCAATCCTAGGAAGGGGATATTTAATTTTAATCGTGACCTTATTCAAAATTTTTTGATGCCTTCTCTAGTATTACAAAAAGTCTTATATAGACAAGAGTGACAAGGAAAAATATATCTAAGGTGTACAAGTGTAAGGCTAAGATTAATTCTTAGCGGCCGACAGTCCTTTTGTAAAAGCTGTTTGAGTGCATGTCCTTTTATTGTAAGATGCTTTTGCTTTTGAAAAAGCTGGTTGTAAAGTGCTTTGTCCTTTTGC
>NW_025886141.1:0-5886 GCF_002878395.1 Capsicum annuum
GTATTTTATCCTCAAAACTTAGCAAAAACATGGGTAAGTTATGGTTCTTAGACGTATAAATACGCCCAACATCAAGTAAACCCATAAGGTGTAAGGAAGCTGATTGGTGGTATCCCCTCGAGGGGTGCATCGCCGACCGACCTTGATCTTCTGAGAAGGGTTCGAGTGTGAGCATACCTGTTGGGACCCAAAAGATGGTAAACTATGCCTGAGCGGGGTAAAGCTAGAGGAAACTCTGGTGGAGGCCCGCAGTGATACTGACTTGCAAATCGTTCGTCTGACTTGGGTGTAGGGCCCGCGGCTGCTTTGTCGAGCCGTGCCACGAATCAAGAGCTCCAAGTGGGCCATTTTGAGTAAGCAGAACTGGCGATGTGGGATAAACCAAAATCTGGGTTACTGTTCCAAACTGTGCACTAACCTAGATCCCAAAATGTTAGGAAGTTCGGAGACATCGGCAGGAGCCTCAGGAAGAGTTATCTTTTCTGTGTAACCGCTTCCCACAGTGGAATCGGCTTAGTCAGAGGTAGGGTCCAGTGGCTGGAAGAGCACCACACATCACGTGGTGTCCGGTGCACTACCGAAGGCCCTTGAAAATCCAAAGAACCGAATGCCGTCCATGCCCGGTCGTACTCATAACCATATCAAGTCTCCAAGGGAACAACCTCTGGTTGATGGAACAATGTAGGCAAGGGAAGTCGGCAAAATAGATCCGTAACTTCTAGAAAAGGATTATCACTGAGGGCTGGGCATGGGGGTCCCAGTCCCGAACCCATCGGATGTCGATGGACTACTCAAGCTTCTCCCATAGCGAGAGCGGGTCACTGCATACCGATCAGGGGATGTACTGGGAACGGTTCCTTCAGGGGCCTTCCCTGCACATCAAACAGCCAACTCAGAATCGGTACGGACAAGGGGAATCCGACTGTTTAATTAAAACAAAGAATTACTATGGTCCCAACGGATGTTCACGCATTGTGATTTCTACCCAGTGCTCTGAATGTCAAAGTGAAAAAATTCAACCAAGCGCGGGTAAACGGCGGGAGTAACTATGACTTACTTAAGGTAGCCAAATGCCTCATTATCTAATTGGTGACGTGCATGAATGGATTAACGAGATTACCACTATCCCTGTCTACTATCCAGCAAAACCACAGCCAAAGGAACGTGCTTGGCAGAATCAATGGGGAAAGAAGACCCTCTTGAGCTTGACTCTACTCCGACTTTATGAAATGACTTAAGAGGTGTAGTATAAGTGGGATCCGTGAATTGGAATTGGGGCACTGCCCCTACTGGCTGGATCAACTAGGTAGACAGGCAAAAGTGTAATACCACTACTTTTAACATTATTTTACTTATTCTGTGAATTGCAAGCGGGGCACTGCCCCTCATTTCAGACCCCAGTCTCACTCTGTGGGCTGATCCAAGTGGAAGACATTGCCAGGCGGGGAATTTGGATGGGGCGGCACATCTGTTAAAAGATAACGCAGGTGTCCTAAGATGAGCTCAACGAGACCAGAAATATCGTGTAGAACAGAAGGGTAAAAGCTCGTTTGATTCAAATTTCCATTACGAATAAGAACCATTAAAGTGTGGCCTAACGATTCTTTAGACCTTCAGAATTCAAAGCTGGAGGTGTTAGAAAAGTGCTACCACAGGGATAGCTGTCCTGTTGTAACCAAGCGTTCATAGCGACGTTGCTTTTTCATCCTTTGATGTTGGCTCTTCCTATCATTTTGAAGCAAAATTCACCAAGTGTTGGACTGTTCACCCACCAATAGAAAACATGAGGTGGGTTTAGACCATCGTGAGACAGGTTAGTTTTACCCTACTTATGACAGTGTCACTGTAGTAATTCAACCTAGTACGAGAAGAAATATTGATTCACACAATTTGTCATTGCACTTGGTTGAAAAACCAGTGGCGTAATGCTACCGTGTGCTGGATTATAACTGAACATCTCTAAGTTAGAATTCGGACTAGAAGCGATGCATGCGCCTGCTATCCGCTTGTCGACCCACAGTAGGTGCCTCGGCCCCCAAGGGCACATGTCGTTTTCTAAGCCACCGCGGTAGAAGAATCACGGAGGCCGCCTTGAAGTATAATTTCCATCGAGCGGCCGGTAGAATCCATTGCAAAAGACTTAAATATGCGATGGGGTATTGTAAGTGGAAGAGTGGCCTTGCTGCCATGATCCACTGAGATTCATCCCTTTGTCGCTCTGGTTCGTCCCTTCCCATCCAATCTAATCATTTTTTTGTCCATCTCCAAAGGAGGTTTGTGCATCCGTCCTTGAAAAATCTTTCTAAGTGTTGTGAGTTGACCTCACCCGAGTTAGCCTCTTGTTTTTCAATTGTCGCGTGAGTTCCATTCCAAATAGTTAAGGATATGATATCAAGTGGCCTTTCTCGCAAAACAATGGCATCACAACTAGAGGTTTTTGGTGATGCGGATTGCCGCTTAAGTTCTCAGCGATGCGCTGAGAACAACGTCAGTGCGTGGAGGCATGTCACAATTAGCGGTTTTAGTGACCATCGAGTGCAATGCTAGAGGCATGTCCAATGACAATCACCAACGGACATATAGTGGCCTACCATGGAGGTGTCTTTGTCAAGTTGGATATCTGTGCACCAGCACCATCACCCCCAAATCACCATGGGCACAAGGAACCAACGCCCATAGAACCAAGGTACAAAGGCACCATGGCACAATCGCACCCTGGCCAAAAGGCACCATGGTAAGAAGGCACTGTGGCACCATGGAGCCGAGGCACCATGGCACCGTGGCACCATGCACCAAGGTACCGTGGCACCAAGGCATCATGGGACCATGGCACCGGGCAGCAAGGCACCGTGGCAAGATGGCACGAAGGCACTGTGGCACCATGGCACAGTGGCACGAAGGCTCCAAGGCACCGTAGCACCATGGCACAAAGGCATCATGGCTCAATAGCTCTATGTCACCAAGGCACTGTGGCACCATGGCACCGTGGCACCATGGCACCATGGCACAAGGGCACCATGGAACCAAGGCACTAAGGCACCGTGGCACCGTGGCACCATGGAACCAAGGAACTGTGGCACCATTGAACCAAGGCACCAAGGCACCGTGGCACCATGGCACTATTGCCGCAAGGAACCACCGTGCCAAAATCAAAAGAGCATAAAACTACATTCGATCATCCTAATATTTTCTTGACGTTCATGCATCTTCCTCACCATTGCATGCTCATTTTTTTTACATATCCACTCTAATTATTTATTTTAAATATATTTTAATGTTATCTCATATGTTGTGATGGTTTTCTTAAAGTTCCGTCGCCCTCTTTTTTCAAATTTTTATTTAATATCCTTAAATTTAAATATTTTATATCATTACGTTATTCGTACAGATATGTACTCAATTGTTGGTTTAAGGTTATTTCATTCTAATATTTATATTTTGGGGTTTTTACTTATTTGTTTCATTCTGGGCGATTTTTCTAATGTCCCCATGTTATTTTTATATTTTTTTCAATGTTTTATTTAATATCCTTAAATTTAAACATGTTACACCATTACGTTATAGGTACAAATAAGCACTCGATTGTTGGTTTAAGGTTAGTTAATGCGCTGGAAATATTTTTCTAATGTTTTTATATTTTTATAAATACTTTTTCTATTTTTGAATTATTTTACTTAGTTTTTGAATTTTCATATATGATATTTGAAAAAAAATATTTTCATAATGAGTCCGCGGAGAGCGCTGGCGGCCGGCGTGGGCGGCGCCCATGGATAAGTCTCGACGTGCCTTCATCTTCTCTGCTCCCCCCAAGGGCGGGCTATCGTGTCAAGCGGGACTTGCTTTCATCCCTTCAACGTCTGCATGGGCAGCAGTGCACGACATCTATTGCTAGGCATTGGGGCTGGTGTTGGGCGTGCATCGATGGTGCATTTGGACACATGGTGCCTGAGTTGTGTTTGGTATGTGCGGTTAGGTTGGATCCCAGCTCAAGCAGCAACGTCCTGACCCACCTATCATATCAGTCATGGGGCACGCGCAATTTAGGTTTGCTTGAAATCGCTTTCCTGTGCTGCATACCAAATGCCCAGGCATTATCAAGTTTTATCAATCGCCTTGAACCCTTCACATTTCATGCACGGGGTGAATCGAAAGGCTGCCATCGTGTCCCACACCTTCCTCACTTCATCATGAGGTCATGGTCCATGAGCGACAGTCAGGATTCTCGAATGCGATAGACGCAGTGGGCATGGGATCTTTATCAATTCCTATCTTCCCTATACGATGCTCCTTGCAAACAACGATCGTACTCGCCTTGAATTCATCTATGCCCTTATGGGCAGGCCGGGCTCATACAACGCCGGCGTCGATGATGAATTCCACCTAGTTGATCCAGCCAGTAGTCATATGCTTGTCTCAAACATTAAGCCATGCTTGTGTAAGTATGAACAAATTCAGACTGTAAAACTGCGAATGGCTCACTAAATCAGTTATAGTTTGTTTGATGGTATCTACTACTCGGATAACCGGAGTAATTCTAGATCTAATACGTGTAACAAACCCCGACTTCTGGAAGGGATGCATTTATTAGATAAAAGGTCGACGTGGGCTCTGCCCGTTGCTGCGATGATTCATGATAACTAAATAGATTGCACGACCATCATGCCTTTCGACCTCTAACCATGATGGTCGAGGCATAACCGAATGGAACGTTGATGGTTTGGCGGAGCATCAAATCTACAACAAACTCCACGAAATGGGCGTGGCTATTACCGCTTATAAAATCAGAGGAGCCACTGATAAAGAAGCGGCTACCATGATCGTATCTGGATTTACTGGTATGATAAAACATTGGTGGGATAACTACTTCACCGACGATATCAAAAACCTAATCTATGGAGCTACAGCTATAGAAACGGTTGTTAAAACTGAAAATGGCCAAGAAATTCTTGAGCAAGTTGCAAAAGAAGACGCTTGCGCCACTCTCCTATACCACATAGCAAGACATTTCATAGGAGAACCCAAATTGTTCCAAGATAGGAGCCTAGAAATCCTTAATAACCTCACCTGCAAAGACTTAGCAGACTTTCGATGGTATAAGGATACCTTCCTAGTAAAGGTCATGATTCAACCTGATTGTAATAACGATTTCTGGAAGAAACGATTTATTAGTGGTCTCCCTTCTCTCTTTGTCGTGGGTCTCATTATGGCCCTGTAAAAATTCTCTTGTTAGAAAATCGGGGAGGGAATTGTTTTCTCCTTTAATAAATTCAATTTGAAAATCAAAGCTAGATAGGAGAGCTTGCCATCTAGCAAATATTTGTTTTGAAACAAGATTTTTAACATCCTTTTGCAGGATTTCTTTAGCAGATTTACAATCTACTCTAAGTAAAAATTCTTTATTAACAAGATCATCTTGAAATTTTGTGATACATAGCACTATAGATAAAATTTCCTTTTTAACAGTGCTGTAGTTTTTTTGTGCGGAAAGCATTAACCGTTTGAGTTCTAGAAGATATTTGTTTCTAGCCTCATCATCCTGGATATGTTCTATAATGTCAAATAGGATTTCTTTAGGATTTCCTGAAATGACATTAATGGTTTTTCTGGTGCAAGTGCAGAATGCACTATTGCAGGCACATTCTTGGCCGGATTAAGATTCGACAAACCAGCAATAAAAGGATCCGGGATTATAATCTTCAAAATAAACGTGCGAAATAGAAGGAAGAGTTAAAAACTTACAAATTTATTCAAACTTCAATGAAAACATTACAAGGGGGCTTATACAAGAGATAGGGCACTGAAAATTTCTAGAATGAGGAAATTATCTGATGCCTTCTCCAGTTTACAAGTTGTCTTAAATAGACAGAGAAATTCTAAATCATGCAT
>NW_025886142.1:0-1664 GCF_002878395.1 Capsicum annuum
AGTCTTGCCTCTAGGGAAAGAGTTATAAGTCATCCACCAAATCATTACAGACTAAGGCAGTGTCAACTCTTACCCATAGGGCATAACTATCTAAGTCTTTTCTCTAGGGAAATACTTATAGATCATCTGCCGAATCATTACAGACTAAGGCAGTGTCAACTATTGCCCATGAGGCATAACTTGAAATATATGGCAGAATCTGAAGATGCTATAATCTCACTTGAAACTACTGAATAACACACACTATAGGGGTCATTCTGAGAGGGTTGTTTACTTCAGAGATAGGTTGCAAGTGGTACAATATAGTTTATCAACTCAATACTCTGATAGTATGGCCTTGAAAAGAGAATGATGTACTGACTATTCTTAAGAAGTGGAGCACTATTGAAGAGAGCATGTTACAATAAAAATCCAAGGCTTTGTGGATAAGCTAGGTGATTCAAATACCATGTATTTTAGTGTAGTTATGAAAGAAGAAAAGTAACAAGAAGCAGATAGTGGAGCTTACTTCTTTAAATAGTGTTAAATTGGCAGATCCTGAGGATATTAAGCATGCGATTATTACTTTTTACTAATCTTTAATGGAGTGTGAACTAACTAATACTACTGCAGTTAGCAAAAGATTTATGAAGAATGACCCCTCTTTATGTCATCGGCAGGAAGTTGAATTATGTTATTCAGTCATTAATAAGGAAATCTATAATAGCCTCTGTTATGTAGGAGATGATAAAGATCCAGGTGTTGATATCTAAAATGCCTTATTTTAAAAAAAAAAACTTGTCCAGTGATTAAATATGATGCGTGTTCAATAATGAAGGATTTTTTTAAGACAGAAAAGTTGTATAATATAGTGAATTGTACAATAGTAACTTTGTTACCTAAAGTGACAAATCCTACTACCATTAGAGAGTTTAAACCCATTACCTATTGCTCTATGTTATACAAGCTAATAGCTTAGGTGATCTCTCTTAGAATTAACAAGTTAGTGCTTCTTTAATCTCTAAAACATAGGCTGGATTCATTCGAGATAGAAAATGAGTTGTCAATATTATAATTATTCATGAATTGGTTAAAGATCATTATAGAAAGAATATATCAGTTAGATGTATGCTAAAAGTGGATATACAGAAGGCTTATGATACTATAGATTGACCTTATTTGAAGTAGATCCTGATTGACCTGGGTTTTCCTTACAAGTTTATTGGATGGGTGAAGCATTGTGTGACCACTGATAGATTAGTGAAGTAGAATATTCAGATTGACCTTGTGTGTCTTTTGTGCAATCAAGTAAATAAAACAAGAGATTATCTGTTCATGAAATGTAACTAGACAAATATAGTTTGGAAGAGGTTGCTTTGCTGGCTAAATAGTACTCAAACACTATCTGCTACATAAGTTGCAATGTATGATTGGATTAAGTAGAGAATTAAAGGCAAGAGTCATATAGCCCAAGTATGAAATTAGGTATATACTGAATTTATATATGCAGTTTGGCATGAGATAAATGCAAGGTTGTCCAACAAACTGAGACAACTAGAGAAGCTTGCAAGCAAGGCAGCTTTGTAGTTTGTGTTAGACCTATAGAAACAATCAAACTTATTTTTGTACCACCTTGACCTTATACGTTTGGCCTTCCCAAAAAATATTGCGATCAATGTTAACTC
>NW_025886143.1:0-2185 GCF_002878395.1 Capsicum annuum
ATTTAACTAGAGATTGTAAAATGCCTAAAGATCCAAAAAAGAAACAAATATAAAAAATAAAGATAGAAAAAGTAGAATATATGCAAATAGATTATATAGATTACGAATTAGAAAGTAAAGATAGTATATATGAAATTCAGAAAATGAAACAGATAATGAGATAGATAGTGAATTAGATGAATCAAATGACTGAAGAAAATATAAAAATAATAACAAAGGAAAAATATTTAAATGAAGAAGGAACAAATCAGAAAATAATATTTGATAGTAATATATATGACGAAATAAAAGAAAAAAAATAGATTTAAGTGTCGAAAAAATATTTAAAATACCAACAATAGAAAACATATTTAATAGACAAAAAGAAGAATACTACGTAGTAAGCCAAAAGGAACATGTAATAGACTGTAGATATGCAAAAGGTAGAGCTAGTATACCATTAGTAACAAAGAGAATAATAAATAAAGAAATAAACGATATAAAAATTAAAGACCTAATAAAATACATACACCTTGGAGGAACGGAGATATTAATAAAAGCATGTTTTAGAGAAGGAATAGATGCACCAATAGAATTAGAATTATAAAACCTATAGAAAAAAGTATAATAACTGCCATAAAAGGAAATTTAATATACCAAAAATTTAAATTCATACTAAGTGTGAATTATTCAGTAGCAATAATAGATAAAAACATAGATAAATCATTAGTATTATATTGGAAAATATCAGGAATAGAACTAACCCCAGGAAGTAAAATATTTACAGCAAGATGTAAAAATCTATATGTAGTAACAACAAAACATAAAATAACTGGAAAAAATAATATTAATAAAATACAAATAGAAAGTCCTTTCGAACAATTTGTAAAAATAATTGATAACAATGATTATAGTTACAAAGACATAGATATAGAAGAAGATTTAGAAATAATAAATGATAGAATAAGTATAACAAAAAGAATAACTTTTGAAAAAACAGAACCATCAGGATCATAAAAAAAACAAACTATGAAATAACTTCAACAGTTAATTTAACTCAATATTATATAATAGGAACAATAAATGAAAAAAATATTTAATACTCCTAAATACAGGACAAGAAGAAAATTATATAGCAAAATATTTAGTAAAAAATGAAGAAATAAAATCTAATAGTAATATATGTCCATATCTACCAAGAAGTTTTATAACTATAAAGGATACAGCAGAAAAAGAAATAATAATAATAGGAATTAGAAAAATAAAAATAGAATTTGAAATAAAAGAAGATATGCAAAAAGCAGACATAATATTAGGAATAAAATGGTTAGAACAAGTAAAACCCTACAATATAGAACATACACAAATAACCATAACCTATAATAGAGAAAAATTATTAATAAAAAGAAGTTTGACATGATATGAAAATATATGTATTAATAAAGATAATAGTAGAAGGATATTACAAGAGATATTATACGCCTATGATAGATATAGGAGCAGAAACCAATTTATGTAGATATAATTGTTTACCAAATAGTAAATGGAATAAATTAAAAACACCAATAGTAGTTAGAGGATTTAATAACGAAGGAAGCTTAATTACTTATAAGGCTAGAAATGTAAAAATACAAGTATGAGATAAGATATTAACAATAGAAGAAATCTATAATTATGAACTAACATCAAAAGATATGCTTTTACGAATGCCATTTTTAGATAAACTATATCCACATATAATAACTAGAACACACTGGTGGTTTACAATACTATGTAAACAAAGGGTAAGAGAAAAAAGATTTATTAATAAAATAAGATAGAAAACTGATTGGATAAAAGGAAGTGAAAAAATCACACAAAAATTAGAAAATATAAAAAATACTGAAGACACAATAGAACTAGTTATATTTTCAATAAATAAAGAAGAAATGACTATATTTTCAAAAGATAAGGTAGAAATAATAAAAAATTAAGACAATTATACAGTGAAGATCCATTAAAAGGATGGGTAAAACATAAAACTAATGCAAAAATTGAGCTAATAGATAAAAATAACATAATAACCCAAAAACCATTAACATATAACTTTGATGATTTAAAAGAATTTAAAATGCATATAGATGAATTATTAGAAAAACAATATATCCAAAAAAGTAATAGTAAACACAATAGTCCAACATTTATAGTAAATAAACATAGTGAACAA
>NW_025886144.1:0-258 GCF_002878395.1 Capsicum annuum
CCTCCGTTTCATTTTGTTTTTCTGGTTTTGATTTGGCATGAAGTTTATGAAAGAAAAGAAGACTTGAATCTTGTGGTCTCAAAATAAAGGTATGCAGAATGTATCAAAATATAATTTAAGTTTGTGATCTTTAAACATGCCACATAGAAAGTTAGAATTAAGGAGTTGTTGTAAAAGGAAAGAAACATTGGCTTTTAAATGGACTAAAAAGGAAAATAAGACTTAACAGATTGAAACGGAAAGAATAACATTTGAACA
>NW_025886144.1:358-2574 GCF_002878395.1 Capsicum annuum
CTCCCCACTTTTAGAATCCTCACTATCTTGAGAGATCCTAACCGAGTATCTTTTTGGATTGACTCTCTTAGTGTCAAGTTTGGCTCGAAATGTGTTATAATTGTCAGATAAGTTTCTGGGCTGAATGTTATCACTTTCGTCAAAGTAAAGGACAGTTCTCTTCTATTTTAGCTTCAACTGTCTGTCTCTGCTACCTCTCAGACTGATAGATTTTCCAGGTGATGGTCGTGTTTTCTCTTTCGTTCTGCTCGGGGACTTCACAGGAAGAAACACAGATGATGGGTTGTGACACAAGAGGAGGTATGGTTGCAAATGTTGATGTCTTAACAGCTCGGCAGCCTATAAGTAGATCTTAAAAAATATATCAAGATGAATCTCAATTTAATACTCCCTCCGTTTCATTTTGTTTTTCTGGTTTTGATTTGGCATGAAGTTTATAAAAGAAAAGAAGACTTGAATCTTGTGGTCTCAAAATAAAGGTATGCAGAATGTATCAAAATATAATTTAAGTTTGTGATCTTTAAACATGCCACATAGAAAGTTAGAATTAAGGAGTTGTTGTAAAAGGAAAGAAACATTGGCTTTTAAATGGACTGAAAAGGAAAATAAGACTTAACAGATTGAAACGGAAAGAATAACATTTGAACATATGTAGCTCGCACTCACTGTAGGTCAGTGTTCTGGAGTTTTCCTTAGCATGCTTTTCATTATCTGTTTCCTGCAAGAATTAAATCCGCTTTGTCAACTGACTGATTTGTTATACTCGTGGCGTGCTGAGAAGGAAGTTACTTACAAGGTGGAGGAGTATATAATCGGAAGTGGTGAGAACAAACCCCGGTTTATTTTGTTGATATGTCCAGTTTTGTCCTGTTGGATTTACATTGTCACTATATCATATAGAAGATATCAGGATAAAGAACTTCTCTTTTTTTTTGGCGTAACAAGTATAACTTTTCGAGGTATTGTTTACGAAGTTCAGATAGATGAAAAATCAACTTAGAAAAGCTTTAAACGGGGGTCGATGTGCAGCAATGTCAAACATACAGTATCCTAAAATCACATTGAAGTGTTAGTATTAGGGACATGATGTAAAGAGCTGAAATACATTGCTTCATCAACATTCTTATTTCTTACCAAGCGACCATATATCAGATTTATAGCCATAGGGTATGCCGGCAAGGAGCTCAGGGCAAATGTCGTTTGGTGTGCCAGATACCTATTACATGAAATTTGTTCCAAAATTAAGAATTAACTGTACAACTCGACGTCTTTTTCTCAAATGCATTAAGGTAGGTGCTATGGCGACAGCAGCTTTGTAATATGATGAATACCACAATATTTTTTTTTGATAAAAAGGAAGATGACAACCACAACATTTTGGTACCTATGACCGAAAATAAAAGTCAAATTTTAGGTTATTGTCCTTTATCTGTGAAAACTCGAAAACATTTCATGTTCATTGAGGAGAAAATGGCTCACAGAGAACCCATCCTCTACAGGTAGAGCCTGCTGTTGAGGGGTAGTTCCAAATATGAGTTCAGCATTCAAATTGACCTGTTTTGCGTAGCTGAGTTTGCTTCCTTTTAACTAATCAATCTTGCTGAGCACTCCAGAAACGTTATCAATCAGTTCTCTGCAACTCCTCCGGGTGGATAATGAGGTCTCACAATCCGAAAGATCTCTATCAGGTTCTGGAAAGAGTGGTTCATCATCAACAGAGTCCACTGATTCAGCAAGCATTTTGTCCTCTGTAAGAAAACAAGCATCATATTTATTAGAAGCATGGATGCATGAAATCCAAGTTCAGAGTTGTCTTATTTTATAATTTATGTATTTGAGGGAAAGAAAGGATGTATGCAAATAGTAAAATGTCGAATCGGGGACCATACTTGAGCTACTATTGGGACTGCTGGAGAGGTAGCTATCAGTTGAATGGTGATCAAGTGAATTCCCAACTAAATCTGCTTCATCTTCCAAAGGAGAAAAATATGTAGTAGGATAAGTGAGAGCACATTTAGCTCTAAACCTTTGCAAACCTGGTTCTGAACTCTTTATTTCGAACATCTCAAAATCCATATCTTCTTTATCAGATCCGCCAGATCGAGCACCAAGTTTGTCTGCCACATTGCTCCAAGTTTCTGAATCTGAAGCCTTTTGGGGCTTACTGCCTGATCCTGCTGGCATCGATTCCAAACCCATGAGCCTAGCAACCAAAC
>NW_025886145.1:0-1302 GCF_002878395.1 Capsicum annuum
CTCTGGCTTTGTACTGATGCACTGGTGATTAATAAAATGAGATGTTAATTGCCAAAAAAAAAAACAAAAAAAGAATGTTTTGAGCGACACACAGTATCTAGCAGGTAATGAATTCACATCAACATAAAAAACAATGGAAATCAGCCAATATCTAGCGGCCAGACGTGTTGAATCACTGGACAAAAACAGCCTAAACCAACAACAGATTCTGAGGAAGAAACAACAATGAATAACATTGGACCCTACTGTACTACACCTCACTCGGAGTCAGAGAATAGGCAGGTCCATCACATAATACAAAGTTAAACAATCAAAATCAAGAACCATAGTCCAAAAAGATACCTTGTGCCTAGACAACAGGTTATACTCAGGCTGCGCAACAATAGGACCAACAAGATCCAATCTTTGAGCAACGCCCCAAGCTTCAGTAATCTGTTGAGCTGATCATTCACGAGTACCCCAATAAAAATCCCACCCTTTATCAGTCACATAGTTCATAGCCCTCACAGTCTCTACAATAGGTGTACTTGAATCAGGCCTATGACAATAAATCAGATCTACCTAATCATATCAAGTCTTTTTAATGAAGTTTTTGTTCCTTCAATTATATGTTTTATTGAAAGTACTTAATCATTTGAAGCAGAACCAACCCAGAATGTTTTGTTTTCATTTTCAAAGAAAAGAGAATGTTTCTGCTATTGTAGAAGAGCCCTTGAAAGGTGTTCAAATGTTTCTGCTATTGTAGAAGAGCCCTTGAAAGGTGTTCAACTTGTGTGCTTCGGTAATTTCAACTGAGAGGGGTTTTCTACTATGGCCAGATCACATTTTCGCTAAATTTTGTAGATTTGCCGATTATTTTGAGTTTTTGGTATCTCTAGTTTATGCCAAATCTGTCATTACTGGTATATGTCAATTAGTTTTAGTAGAATCCGTCAATTCACTCTGTAAATTGAAGCTGCATTTCTACTGCTCGGCTTCAAGTACTTCCATATAAACTAAATGGTTCTAAAGCGCTTATTCGAACCATAATAGAACATTTATGACTATGTCCCAAACAAGTTGGGGTCGGGTATATGAATCCCACTTCTTCATTTCAGCTCATTTCATATTATCGTCATACTAAAAAACTACAATCACCCACAAAGCAACAATTATGCCTCAATCACGAACAAGTTCTGATCGACTATATGACTCCTGCTTCTTCATTTGAGCTCATTTTATATTATCATCATACTAAAGAAAGAACAACAACAAACCATAATACAACTACAACAACAACAACCATGTCTCAGTCTCAAACAA
>NW_025886146.1:0-1256 GCF_002878395.1 Capsicum annuum
GTGTCGGGGTCTATTCTGAGCAGTTTATCCCAGAAATTACAATAAAAAGTCCGATAAATAGCTGGGATTTGTTGTGAATCGTAACCAATTTCAATCGACCAACGATGTATCCAAGGAATAGAGAATTCGATGTAAAAGTACATCTGATCGATAGTGTCTAATTTGCAGATATGGTCAGAGAGATATAATTCGGTCAGAAATGGAGAGGATTTCTTCCATGAGTTATATAAGGACGTATATTCTGCTGGCAAAATTTTGACCGATGGGCCGTGATTTGTCCACCAACGAATGAACCAATTTGGAATAGGTTTCTCAAAAACTTTGGGACAGATTTTGATAAACCAAGTGTGTTTATGTTTGTAATTATTGTAGTATAACACAGAGGTAAAAGCTTTAATGTAATCCCAGTAGGTGAAATTGGCAATAGTTTGTCCTTGCGGACCCATGGGAAGACTTCGTTGTGTCATAGAGGAAATTCCCCATTCCTCAATAGGGATGAGCTTTTTGATGACTATTTTGGAGTAGCCATGTACTCCAGGGGTGGATTCACCGAGAGGGCTGTGCTCAAAAGATGCACTGGCGGTGTTAATTAAAATTTGCTCATAAAAAGTCCGTGTTTTGTAGGATTCTCCTGCCATATAAACATTAGCGGTTAAATAATTTTTTAAGATTCTCCAAGCTTCTTCGGAGTTTTCTTGTGAAGGGATATGCTGATTTTCTAGATAAATAATGAGTTCCCTTGCTTCGAGTTTCTCATATGAAGGTTTATCTTCATTTTCAGTAATGATTGATGCAAAGGATTCTGCAGCCTTTTTCTGATTAGATAAATAGGACTTAATCTGCTGGAATAAAGGATGAGTTTCAGGAATATCATCAAGATTAATATTCGGAGTTTGCGAATGTGAGGACGATGCCTCCTGAGAGATTCGGGCATTCACCAGAGTTCGATTCCCATGTTGGAGTATAGGGAAATTAGAACTTGTTGTGCTATAAGCAGAGTTTCTGGTATTACTTCGTGGATAAGAAGGATTCGTTCGTCCTCCATGGTGCAAATATGCAGGATTTTGATTTCTACCTTGACCTCTTCCTCTGGCGATTTGCCAAGGGGGATCAGCCATACTGCAAAGAAGCATCATTATTTAGTTATTTATATCAATATCATACCAGTCATTATCAGTATTTTCAGGGGTGGTATACCACCATAATTCATCATGTATTAGTTGGAACCACCATAGGTCATTCAGAACAAGCTTATG
>NW_025886147.1:0-1975 GCF_002878395.1 Capsicum annuum
CATGCAGAAACAAACCACTTTAGACTCATATTAAAACAAATGGTACCACTAAGTGCGGTCAGCCTACTGGGCTAAGATTAACCGACGACTCTAGACCAGACTAAAAGGGGGAAAACCCTAAGCTAGGACCAAGATAGTGACCAAAATAAAATTTTACCAGACCCACCGAGGATTGCCTACGTATCTCGCCCCGAAGAACAAGAATCAGGTACGCGTAGTTAGTCCAACTTGAACAATAAAGGATTAAATGACAAACTAAACCCTAAATTGAAAGACACGACTAAAGGCATACGAATAAAATCTTTTTTTGTGTATGTTTTTAATTAGAAACTAACACCAACAACTATGAAATAAAAATATTTTTGATATTTTCATTATAGAAAAATGTACAAAGCTCCTATTAAAAGGAAAAAAAATAATTTTTGGAGTTTTCGAATTGTGAATACTTACTAAAGAAATAAAAGAAAAATCTTTTTAACATTTTTTATTTTTGATAAAGGAGTGCAAAAAGTAAAAAAAAGAACATTTTTTTCGATTGTGAAAAACAAAAGCCATAAAGAACCCTAAAAACTACCAATTCTTTTTCACTCTTTTTTTCTTCTTCTTTTTTTTTTTCAATAATTTCTTGCCTACACACTTTGCATCTAACTTGAGCTTTTGCCCAAATCAGTCTGTCAAATGACCTCGTTACTCTCAAAGAGGCAACATTTAGCACGTAGGGATGCTTTAGAGGTGAGTCTCCTATAAAGGGCCACGTGGGTCCCACTAGATCTCAATATGATGCAAATAAGCATGACTTAAAGGCTGACCTACGTTGGAGTTTACTAACAAGGTTGTTCAGAGGAGCGTATGGTCGATAGTGGCTGCGCTAGTTTTCCACCCTCTCCATACCAGCCGACGGCTCTCCCTTCTAAAAATAAGGGTGACTCAACTATAGGTCGTGTACACAGCTTCTGTGTACTACAAAACTTGTTGCAGAAAGAATTAACTCAGGTTATGCAAATGATGCCACATATAAAATGGTAACACATAAGAGAAAAATGTAAACACGTAGCACGTAAACACTCCATAATGATAAAACAATAACACTAAATAACACAAACAAAATGTTTATACACCTATAGTGCCAAACTAAGTCGATACAACTACAAAAATAAGCTCGAATTCTGAAATTGTCCCCAGCAGAGTCGCCAGAGCCTTCACACCCCTTTTTAACTGCAAAAAGATTATGATTTTAAGTTCGAAAGGGTTTTTTTTATATTATTAAGAGTGACAAAATGAAGATTTGTTTCGAAAAGAATTATTTACCCTTTTAACTCAGAGTCGCCAGTTGGCATAATCCGGTGTGCCAAGTCACCTTTGAAAATCCTTTTCAAAACTGTTTTGACTCTAAAAGATTGATCCGCAAACAGAGATTCCGGCTAAGGAATTCTGTTGAAGGAGGGGAAGGTGTTAGGCACCCCTTGATTCCGTGGTTTGACCACTGTCGCTTGGTAGAGAGTATCATCTAATTTAACACTATGAATGTATAAACCGCACAAAACATGTAAAACAAACAAACCAACAAACAAAAGAAAACGAGTCAAAAATATAGAGTCCAGTCCAAATTATACTGTCCATAATAATAAAAATGCAAAAATAAATCCTATCTAACCTACGCTAATCCTAACTACGCTCCCCTGCTTTACCCGACGCCTCTGGCCTTGATCACGGTCCACCTTTGCCAACATGATACGTTGGGGCATTCCCCGATGAATAAATACATCAATCTTCGGGGCATTCCCCGGTCAAATGAATATACTTCAATCCGAAAACATAAACCAACACTTTTGAACAAAAACACTTTCATCATTCAACGATCGCAAGTCATAAACTTTGCCTAGCCCACTTATATTCGCCTATCAATTGTCGACCTAGACATAATA
This sequence comes from Capsicum annuum, assembly GCF_002878395.1. Lineage (NCBI taxonomy): Eukaryota > Viridiplantae > Streptophyta > Magnoliopsida > Solanales > Solanaceae > Capsicum > Capsicum annuum. The sequence continues at coordinate 1,926 of NW_025886147.1, forward strand.
TTACCGTGTTTCAACAACATCCAATGCTTGTTCCGAACTAAACGACATAA
>NW_025886148.1:0-3137 GCF_002878395.1 Capsicum annuum
CCCCCCCAAATCAGTCCCCTTTGTAATTAAATGGAGACAAAAGTCGTGGGCCCCTCCTCCTTTGGTATGAAGTGTATATATGTATTCCCTCCCCCTTTCTTCGTGGGAAAGAAAACGTGGGGTTAAAGGGCAGGGGTAGGGGTAGTGAGCTAGGGTAAGAGGGGTAGGGGTTAGGTGTCTTATTTTAATTGAAAGAGTTGTTAGGATGTTAAAAAGAATAAAAGTTTGTTAGGGATTTTGTTGAGAGTTGTTTTTTTGTATTTTTTGTGGGATGTAATTACATGGGTGAGGGTATACGGTAGGATAAGGTAAAAATGGGTAAAAATTGCTATTGAAAAGGGACAAAATTACGTGTCTACATTATGCCCCTTTTGAGTGTAAACACACAGTGTTTTCAGACAAAGAAGTAAACAACGAGACCGAATTTTGTCCCTATCATTATTCAAAGAGAGGAGTAAAAGAAAGAAGGACAGTTGAATCTTGTCGGACACCCTATCTACCCAAGTCATGAGGAAGTCACAAGTATCTCAAAGGGTTGGAAGAGAAGTAGACTATATCGAGTTGGAGAGTCGAGTGAGGTTCCATCGAGCTTTCGGTCCGCGGCTCTGTCATTACATCAAAAAATGAAAATTACAAGTTAAAACATAAATGAAATTACAAAATCCTATCTATACAGCTTCTGTTGGCTCTTGACTCGACTTTTATCACCCTATTCTTCAGGCGGGCTCCTGACTTGCAATTTCTTTCAACTTGTTGCTTCACTTTCAATTGCTTCGCTTTGTTGCTTGACTTTTCATTTCTTTACTCTGTTCTCTAGGCGGGCTCCAGACTTGCTATTTCATCACCCTGTTCTTCAGGCGGGCTCCTGAAACCCAAAATTAAAAATAGAACGAAAATTATCCCAAACAAAAATTATAGTAAAGTTGCATTTCATTTTTGAAAGCGTTGTCCCATTTTCCAAGAGGGTACTGAACAGAAAATAAAGTCCAATTTTTCAGGAGGGGTCCTGCACTGAAAATAAATTCCCATTCTTCAGGAGGGTCCTGAACAGAAATTAAAATCTCATTTTTTAGGAGGGTCCTGAACAAACAGTAAAATCCCATTTTTCAGGAGGGTCTTGAACAGAAAGTAAAGTCCTATTCTTCAGGAGGGTCCTGAACAGAAGGTAAAGTCCCATTTTTCAGGAGGGTCCTGAACATAAAGTAGAATCCTATTTTTCAGGAGGGTCCTGAACAAAAGGTAAAGTCTCATTTTTTAGGAGGGTCCTGAACTGAAAGTAAATTCCCATTCTTCAGGAGGGTCCTGAACAGAAAGTAAAATCCCATTTTTCAGTAAGGTCCTGAACATAAAGTAAAATCTCATTTTTTAGGAGGGTCCTGAGCATAAAGTCAAATCCCATTTTTCAGGAGGGTCCTGAACAAAAGGTAAAGTCCCATTTTTCAGAAGGGTCCTGAACAGGAAGTAAAGTCTCATTTTTCAGGAGGGTCCTGAACTGAAAGTAAGTTCCCATTCTTCAGGAGGGTCCTAAACAGAAAGTAAAATCTCATTTTTCAGGAGGGTCCTGAACATAAAGTAAAATCCCATTTTTCAGGAGGGTCCTGAACAGGAAGTAAAATCCCATTTTTCAGGAGGGTCCTGAGCAGAAAGTAAAATCTCACGGATGTGCATTTCCAACGGTAGCTGAATTAAGTAAAGCAAATTTGCCCCTATTTCAACAAAGAAAATTTGTCAGTTAAAAACTTAGTGGTGGCTTGCAGCTCTTGGCTTCTCAGGTATCTGCCCCAGCACTCGTTCCTTCCATCTTTGTTCTAAATCGCTGACACTTGCCCTGTTTTGCAGCTCTTGGCTTCTCAGGTATCTGCCCTAGCACTCGTTCCTTTCATCTTTGTTCTAAATCGCTGACACTTGCCCTGTCTTGCAGCATCATTGCCCCGGATCCAGATTGAGGAAAATGAGTTCTGAGTCGAACAATGGGTTTCCATTTTACCATGCCCCTGAGGCGCACTCTTTTCCCAAATCTGAATGCTTCCACGAATCCATTAACCTGTCGGTTGATAGACTTTCTTTGCTTTGTGTTGAATTACGATCATATTTCTTTCATGTGCTGGTCCTTGGCTTTTCCTTATGTAATTGGAAAGACTGGTAGTAAATTTTGAAATCCTTTCTCACTTGTTTTGACAGAGACTTGACTTAAAATGTAAAGAAATGATGGTGACTTTTATTTTGATAAATGACATAAAAAAATGTAAACAAAAGAAAAGGTAATGTCCCATATTCAAAAAGAAAACTTATCTGAATATGACAACCAGCTCCAATGAGTATGACATGCATTTTGGATTAAGCTGCCTGATCTTTCTATCCAAACTCCCCATTTGTTGTTGAGTTAGTGCCTTTGCCGCTGATCCGCTTCTTCCAATCTCATGACGACATCTTAAAAGACTTTCGCCAACAAATCTCTTTCTTTTCACTTTTCACTTTTCTCTTGAACTCGCCATCGCCTTAAGGTGCCCATGAGGGTTTCACCAATAAGACTCTCTCATTTTTATTTCTCTCCACTCACCATTGCCTTATGGTGCCTGCGAGGGTTTTCAATAATAAGACTCTCTCATTTTCATTTCTCTTAACTCACCATCGCCTTATGATGCCCACGGGTTTTCACTAATAAGACTCTCTCATTTTGTATTTTTTTCCTGATTTCTTATGCTGAGGGAGACAAGTGGTACCTCACAATGTATCATCATATCCATTGCATGGTTAGCCTTAACATTATCAAAAATTGATCGGAAGGACTTTCTTTGGTTGTAACTTGGCTTTCGGATAAGGTTAGAAAAGGATGGCAAGAGGTTCAAACGACACTTGAAGTTGGGGTGGGACTTACAACTTTTGGAATCGATTCAAACAATGCATTAACTCATGCCTTAGTTTTTGTTGACTGGGTGAATCTTAAATCTTTATTTGGTTGGACCGAACCCGAAAGAGGAGAATCAGGCCGCACGTAGTTCCATCAGTTTGTTCTTTGTTTTGATTTGATTTTTTTTCCTTTTATTTTCGAACTCTTTCTTTTATTCTTATTTTCTTGACATTTATCTTTGACTCTATTTTGATTCCAAAAGAGGGATATGAAAGAAAAATAAAAT
>NW_025886149.1:0-2039 GCF_002878395.1 Capsicum annuum
ATTTTAAACAATTCAAAACACGAAAATCGTTTTAAGTTAGAGATTCTAGATAAGCGGTTCCTATTAACATTTTAGGAAGGTGTTAGGCACCTAAAATGTCCGCTAACTTGCGGTTATCCGGACTGTTTGAAAATTATCTTTTGATTAACTTCGAAAAGATTAATTTGTTGAAATACTGATTTGATTTTTTCAAAAAAAAGACTTGTGTAAAATAGATTTAGGCGACTTAGTAGGGATTTTAACTAAGTCTAAACAAAACTAATAAACAAATAAACACATAAAAGGGGAAGGGAGGAGAAAGTAACGGATTTAGGCCATTAGGCCCAAATCAACGAGACCTGTCCTAGTCTAGTTGGGCTTCTAACCCATTTCACCTGTCCTAAACTATTTTTCAAGCTTTTGGCTCGCGTCTTGCTCCACCTGTATTAAATACAACTTTGGCTTTATGGCTGAAATGAATGAATAAATAAATGACTAAATGAATAAATAAAAAGAAGACAATAATAAAAATTGAGACTTTTCAAGTCTTTTAGTGACCTCATCAATGGGTTTTGACCCATTTTCCTTCTTTGTCTATCTTCTAGCACCCGCACGCCATGTAATAGACCTTGGTTTTAAACTTCAAACTTGACTCGAAGGGGTGAGCCTCATTTACCCATTACAAAATGCAGGAGGAGAGGAGTCCATTTGGACTCGAGATATATTTTTTTGCATGCAAAAAAAAAAATAAAGAAATTAATATATGTTCAAGGCATAAAAGTGACATATTTCAAAGTAAAAGAAACTATCAAGAACCAAATTTTGAATGAAAAGAAAAAACACACTTGCACAAGAATGAGAGTCAACAAATAAAAATGTGCAAAACAAAAGTTTCACAATCATACTATGCATGAGTCAAAAATATCCAAATAACTTTATTTAGCCGCAAAAATTCGAACTTTCTTATCATTTTGAAAAGACAACATGCGAACAAAGAATAATAAACATCTTAGATGAAAAATAAAGCTAGCATTTCATATCTTATATGAGGGTTTTGAAATCCATTAAAATAATTAGTAAGAAAATGACAAATTCTTGACTTAACTAATTACTATTTTTATTAAGGCTCAACAAATAATAATAACTATTCTTCCAACATAAAATAAACAACTTTACATGCTAAAAAGAATATATCTACCAACAATAGGTTTAAACAAGACATGGGTATTGCTTTTCAAGTAAGATCTAAACTTTATCCAAAATAATCAAAGAATAAAGTAAGAAAAGAGAAACAATCAATATTATCTATTCTTTTCAACATAGGAAATAACTTTACATGCTAAAAACAAATATATCTACCAACAATAAGTTTAATCAAGACATGGGTATCGTTTTTCAAGTAAAGATCTAAACTTTATTCAAATAATCAAAGAATAAGGTGAAAAGACAAAACATTCAACATTAACTATTCTTCTAAACATTAAGAAAATAATTTTACATACTAAGAACAAATGTATCCAACAACAATGAGTTTAAAAAAAGCATAAATACATCTTTTAAGCAAAGATTAAAATTTTATCCAAAATAATCAAAGAATGAAGTCAAAAAAGACACATACAACAATTGCTAGCTCATTTTTATATCATGAACATGAAAATAATTAGAATATCAACACCACAACGTCCTAGGGCCTTCAAGGCCATCTACAACATACAATCTCAACAAATAAAATTATATCTACGAACTACGAAGAAGAAAAAAGATAATAAAAACTAAAATAATAAAAAATAGAAAAAAAAAAGATGTGTTTACCTTTTGAGGGGCAGGAAAACAAGACTACGAGCTTCGTTGGAATCAACGACCACCGAAAAACGTCGCCGGTAACTCAAAAATTTTGAGAAGCCGATCAACTTTATGAAACAAAAAAAATTTTACTAAATAAAAAATAACTACTTTTGCTCAAAAAGATTTTTTTCACCTTTCTAGCCTTTTTTTTTTCTTCCTTCTCCCCTTCTCTCTCTACCAAAGTAGTGGTAGTATTTATAGGAGAGAATAAGATA
>NW_025886150.1:0-2214 GCF_002878395.1 Capsicum annuum
TTGTCTCCATTCTTATTCATCTCTTTTGTAAGTCAACAATAACAATAAAATCGTGAATATAAGATAGGAACAACTCTCAAGGAAAACTTTTTAAAAAATAAATCATTAAAAGGTACTAATTTGAAACTGACTTACCTATAAATGTTTTATTATGAAAGTCAGTGTTTCAATTAGGGGTGTACATAGGTCGGGTTGGTTTGGTTTTCTATTAAAAAGAACCCAAACCAATTATGTCGGTTTATTAAAACTATAAACCAAATTAAACTAACATAAAATCATTTTTTTTCGATTTAGGTTTTCGTCGGTTCTTTCAGATTTTTGGATTTTTTTGATTTTTCTCAGTTTTTTTTATAATCTTTATTTTTTGCAAATATATTGTGATTGAAGTTTAGATCAAGTATGTTTTCATTGATGTGCTAATGAAAAACTACAATTATGAAAAATTGAGGAGCGAAAAACTCTCTTGAAACTAAAAAATAAGATGAAGAGTGAAAAGTTTGGGTTTTAAGTTTATATTGGATTTTGGATCATTTTATTAGCAATTAATGGATAAATATTACAACTTACAGGTCCAAATATGAATATATATATATGTATATATCTACTTTCTAAATATTGAAAATTAATAAAACTAATTGAAAAAGTATTTAAAAAAGTAGCTTATAATTAATATTTTATGTATAAAAAGTTAAATTATATACATGCATATATATACACACATATATATGTGTATATATATTTATACACACACACACACACACACACATATATATATACATTTATATATATACATATACATACATACATACATATATATATATATATATATATATATATTATGTCGGTTTGATTTGAGTTCGGTTTGCCCTTTTTTTGGTTAACACCAAACCAAACCAAGAATGGTCGATTTTTTTTTTCAAACGCCAAACCAACCAAACCAAACCATAAGTCGATTTTTTTTCTCGGTTTGATTTGGTTCATCGGTTTGGTTTGATTTGACGGTTTGGTTTGTACACCTCTAGTTTCAATCATTATTGACCTTAAAGAGTGTTATCATTTGTAATGCGAGATGAAAAGGTACGATAGGAGATGGGGATAATGTCAATGGTTGTAGGTTGTTGTGACTCTTTGTTAACGTTAACAAAGGACGATGAACATGAAAATGTCATATGCTTCCATATAGGTGTGACATATAAAAAATAGAATTTGCTTAAATGAAAAAAAATAAAAAATGCACTAAATAAATTCATCAAGCTAATGATATAGATTTATATATAAGAGAGACTAAGAAGTTAGAACAACATTCAACTTTAAATATGATATTAATTTATTAAAAGACAATTAATTTATTATTTGTTAAATTATCGGCTTACTTACAGAAAAATTCATCAAACTACTTGTAAAACTGATCATACAACACTCATTACAATTACCCCATCACTGCTCATTCCCCAATCTGCGATACAAAAAACAACTATAATAATATATAATTATGAGTTGCATGCAATTAAATTAACTACAGAACTTTAGAACAACAATATCTTTTAAAAAGAGCAATAATATCAAACTTAACTTTGAAAACTTAAGACATATAAAATTTTTCGATAATCTAACAGAATACATCGTTAAAAATATATACCATCAAAACTTTAAAAACTTTCTTCACGACGAAAATATGATTTCAGCACCGCATTCTTCTATCCTTTTCATTTTTCTCGATCTCATCTGCAAATGAATAATATCAGCAAATCATCGTTAAAAAATACAAATAACCCTAAAGAAAAATTTCTTTATAAAATAATGGAAAAACTATTAATATGAAATCATTCTTCTTTATAAAAAATAGAAAAAATTAATATGAAATCATTTTACCTATGAATCTTTTACGTATTAAAACCATTATTTCAATCATCATCTACTTGAAATGTGTTACCATTTCAGCTCGGAGATGAAGAGCCAGGGAGTAGACAAAGAAAATAATAATTATTCACCAAAAATCTTCTCTTCTTGGCTAATAAATTTAGAAGAGCCTGAAATAGCCGATTTGTAAAGTTAAAATTCTTCCTTTTATGTGTATGTTGGAATAGCTCTCGCTAATAACCACGTGGGCTAATCGCATATTGTGGGGGTAATGCTTATCTTTCAATTTTTTTTTTAGTTTTTTTTTAGATAATGATAATAATAACAATTACAATATAGTTAGCTTGTGTTGAG
>NW_025886151.1:0-9631 GCF_002878395.1 Capsicum annuum
TTGACAATTTGTCACAAATTAACAATTAACTCATTACTCCATTTATTAAGGGATTAACATATAAGGCCAACTAAAGTGCATTATTGAGTAATCACCATTACTTATCAATTAATGGGATAACATTTTCTAACCCCCAATCAACATAGTACATAGAATAATAACATCAATTGTTTGAGGGTGTAGCATGTATACCTTTTAATAGTTCATATTTTTCACTCTCAATGTCTACTCAAAATCAAAAGAATATATTATCTCTTATTCTTTTCTTACAACTTATTTTATCAAACATGGCAAAGAAATCTAGTAGCATGGATCGTCAAAAGATCAAAATTGCCAAGATAGAGGTCAAGAATTACCTCCAAGTTACCTTCTCAAAACGTCGCTCTGGTCTTTTCAAAACAGCAAGTGAACTGTGCACTCTCTGTGGTATTGAAATAGCCATCATAGTTTTTTCTCCTGCAAGAAAAGTCTTTTCCTTCGGCCACCCTAATGTTGAGTCCCTTATTGATAGGTTCCTCTCGAGAAATAATACTAATAATAATCCAATCGCAAATAATTCACTTCAACTTGTTGAGGCTCATCGAAATGCTAATGTTTGTGGGCTCAATTTGCAACTCACTCAAATTATTGGTGAGGTTGAAATTGAGAAGAAAAGAGGTGAATCACTTGATCAAATGAGGAAAACTAGTCAGAGCCAATGTTGGTGTGAAGCTCCCATAAGTTAACTTGATTTGCAAGAACTTGAACAATTAAAGGATTCAATGGAAGCTTTGAAAAAATATGTGAATAATCAGGCAAGCAAGTTTATGGTTAATGAGATTGCTAGTTCTTCTACATTTTTTGGTGATAATAGTAATGGGCTCTTTGACAACTATGATAACAAGCTGTAACGCCCCGCATTTTGGGCTACAAGATAGACCATGATTTCGATGTGTTGATAAATACCGAACCCATAAATCCTATGCCAATATGGTGTGTTTATTCTATGTGTAGCATGAGAATCCATCCAAGCTTTAATTTAGACCATAGGGGTCATCTGACTCAAGGACGACTTGAGAACTACTTTGACTGATTAAGCTTAAGTGGACATTATAGTGTGTGCCAATTTATATCTACCCTGATTCCTTGTATATGTTGTATTAGAAAGCCTAATATGTGAAAAATGATAGGTTTCTGAGTTAGCTTTCCAACGATACCAATTTTGGTAAAATCTGGCACCCGAGCAAGAAGTTATGGCCCTTCAAAGTGATATGCGCCGCCTGAACAGTCACCCATGGCCACTGGAAAGCATAGGCGAAGCCTAGGCGACGCCAATGTAAACATAGGTGATAGCCTAGGAGGCGCCTATGTAAACATAGGAGATAGCCTAAGCGGAGCCTATGTAAACATAGGCAATGGAATGGGTGGCGCCTATGTAAAGAATTCAAGTGACTTAAACACTCCGTTTTTGCGGTAAAATGGTCCTTTTCCACCCTTACTTAGCTTTAAACATGAAATTCAGTTCCCAAAGACCCCAAAATGCACCTTCATTCATCAAAATTATTTAAGAACTCTCCTTAGGATTTCAAAATAAAGACCCAATTAACTCAAGATTTAGCCGTGGGTTTTTGAAACCAATTACATATTTGGAATCCCCAAAACGTAGGCATCAAGAAGCATCTATCATATTCGTATATAGAGGTATGTGGGGTTATCCTAAAATCTCATGGGTGTAGTTTTTATGAACATTCATGCTTTTAAATAGGGGTTTTCAATCAAATGCTAATAACTTGCTTTCAATCAAACCATGCATATGTGATTTGAGATTTTCCATGGAAGTTTGATAAATATGAATAATAAATTACTTTCGAATTCCCATGATAATGTCTTGATACCCCATATCATATTGTGACCAACAAAATAGAGCATGGATTTAAAATAATTATTGTTCACCACTTGTAAGTGATGAAGCACCTTGGTTGGTTGATTACTTGCAAGTCGGGTATGACGATACCCTACAGAATATGATATGTGATTGAATTAGATAAAATTTGAATGTACTGATTTTACATGAGATAGGTGGATGCCCGAAGAAGGCGTTTGAGTGTAAGGGCTCATCACTGAAAACCGTGTTTGCTAACACGGGAATTTGGTACCTTGCTAAGTGATCTTGATTACTTGACTTTATGTCATTCCCAAATTGGGATTATAGGTAGGAGCCCCGGCTAAGTGATCTTGGGCACTACCATTGGGTCAAGACACCATGCTGTGTGATCTTGTGTGTCTTCCCCTCACGTATACTCTAATCTCGGCGGCAATTAGGGTTTGACAGTTGGTGTAAATTATGTAGGGTATTCCACCTAGCTCAGCTGCATTTCATTGTTATTGAAAACAATTACGTTATACCCATCTATTTTCAAATGATTTGATATGAAACTGCTTTATAATGGCTCTCAACTATATTTTGTAAAAATATTATGTTTTGTTTTGATATCTCTGCGTGCCAGTACTTTTATGCTAACCCCCTCCCCTCTCCAACCTCCCAGGTTCAGAGGCCCAGTCTAGGGGTCAAGAGAATCAGTAGATCATTCAAACAGAGTTACAGAGACAAGCGGAGAGCCTTCTATGTTTCGAAAGGTCTTATGTTCTGTAGTCCTTTTATCTTATATTTAGTTTTGGGGTTTACTGGGGGCCTTGTCCTAGTTTATATACAGTTAGTTGACCCAGTCATTTGTTAGAGATTTTCACAGACAGTTGTTTAGAGGTTGATTGATGTTGGGGGAACTTTATTTCCCTATTATTGTTTCTTTTCATATATATGACTATGTTTCTGAATTATTGTGTTTCTTTCGCATTACTTTAATCATATGAATTAGGTGCATGATTACCAGACAGACAAGGGTGTTTCGGGCCTTCATGGTTCGAAATGCTAGTCACGGCCAGGCCCTGGTTCGGGTCGTGAAAAACTTGGTATCAAAGCACGGTTCATAGTCCCAGGGTGTCTGCAAAATCACGTCGGGTAGAGTCCTGTTTATGGGTGTGTAGCGCGCCACACTTATAAGCAGGAGGCTACTAGGCATTTAGGAAATTTTTCCCTTCTTTGTGATTTAGTTCATGCTTCAGAGTATGAACTGTCCCCTAATCAATGATCACTTGTATTTCAGTAACATAGTTATGCCTCCACATCGTATCATCGATCAAAATGCTCAAGTAGATGAGGTCTATCCCACCCATGGGATGTGGACCCGTAACAGGGCTTACACTCCAAAATTTGTCCCTACTCTGGGAGTCCCTCCAATCCTGACCAGTCCACCTCGGGCTTCGCAGACTAATGTCAACCGTCCCCCAATTCCTCTGAATGATATTTCAAACGTAGAATTCGGACGGTCTTTTCATATGCTGACACAGTTGGTAGCTAATCAGGCTTAATAATTGGAAGATATTGGGTCTACATCTATTATATCTAAGCCTACTAGAGTCGGACATTTCATAAAGATGAACCTACCTAATTTTACTGGCACTAGGGTGGAGGAAGATACACAGAAGTTCGTCGATGAGATGGAAAAAATCTTTAAGGTAATGCATGTGGATGAGGTTGAAGGGGTGGAACTAGAAACTTATCAGCTCAAGGATATTGCAAATAAGTGGTATGCCGACTGGGAGGATACAAAAGGTGAGAGTGTTGAGCACACAGTTTGGGGAGAATTTGTGGAATCTTTCCTTGATTGAGTCTTTTCTCTGGATTTAAGAGAGGCCAAAGTGGAGGAGTTTATGAATCTGAAGTAGGGCAGTATGAGTGTCCAGGATTACACTTTCAAGTTTAATAAACTAGCCCGCTATGCACCAGAGTTGACTAGTAATATGAGATCTCGGATAAGGAAATTTGTATCTGCCCTTGCTGATAACCTGGTACTTGAGTGACAGGGGGCTATGTTGAATAAGGAGTTAGACTTTGCTCGACTGACCGTTCATATACAGCAAGTGGAAGAGAAGAAAAAAAGATTGCTGAATCTAGAGAGAAAGACAAACAGTCTAAGAGAGCTAGATCTGCGGATCAGCACCAGAGTCAGCTGCAGAGTGGTAACTGGGGTAATAAGTGGTCAAAGAAGAAGATGTTTTTGAATAATGCATAGTCTGCTGCCAGCGCCCCAGTGCCCGGACCACCAATAGACAGACGATTTCAGAGTTTCCAGACTCATCATAGATTGAGAGCCCTAGATACTCAGTCGCAGGGGAGTGTGTCCCAACAGCGTCGTACTTATCCATGGTATGAGGTTTATGGGAGAAACTACTATAATTATAGCAAATTGGGTCACCTTCAGAGAGATTGTCCTTCTGCTAGAGGAAATGCGCCGGGGAGGGGGGGCTATGTCCCAAGCCGCCTCCACAGCTCCTTTTCCTAAGGGTGCCTCTTCAACTGCCGAGAGCGGTCGCAACCGGTTATATTCTTTGACTAACCTCCAGGAGGCGGAAGCTTCATTAGATGTTGTCACCAGTATGTTATGAATCTTTTCTCGTGATGTTTATGTATTGCTTGATCCCGGGTCTACTTTATCTTATGTGACCTCTTATGTGGATATTGGTTTTGGGTTTGAGCCCGAAGTTATTGTAGAACCCTTCTTTATTTCTACTCCGGTAGGTGATTCTGTTGTTTCTAGAAGGGTGTATAGAAATTGTGTCGTGTCTATTCATAGTAGGGAGATTGTGGCAGACCTTATAGAACTTGATATGATAGATTTTGATGCCATCCATGGGATGGACTGGCTCCATTCGTGCTATGCCACACTCGATTGCAGGACCTAAAAGTTCACTTTCTCTTTTTCGAATGAGACACCAATTGTATGGGCAGGGAGTTCTGTGGAACCTAGAGGTCACTTTATCTCTTATCTTAGAGCCCGAAATCTTATCTCAAAAGGTTGTATGTACCATCTAATTGGAGTAAAAGATTAAAAATTTGAAAATCTTCCTCTGTAGTGAATGAATTCCCAGAAGTCTTTCCCAAAGGTCTCCTAGGATCCCCCCGATAGGGAGATAGATTTTGGCATTGATGTGTTGCCAGTCACTCGTCCTATTTCTACTCCACCATATAGAATGGCTCCTGTGGAACTAAAAAAGTTAAAGGAACAGCTTGCAGACCACCTAGACAAAGGTTTTATTCATCCTAGTGTTTCCCCATAGGGTGCACCCATGCTCTTCGTGCGAAAGAAGGATGGGTCCCTTCGTTTGTGCATAGACTACCACCAGTTGAATAAGGTCATGATTAAAAACAAGTATCCTCTTCCTAGGATTGATGATCTTTTTGACCAGCTTCAGGGTGCTAAGTGTTTTTTGAAAATATATCTTCGTTCGGGTTATCATCAGTTGAAAGTTAGGGAGTCAGACATTCCCAAGATAGCCTTCTGAACCCGATATGGTCACTATGAACTTCTAGTCATGTCCTTCGAGTTAATTAACGCCCGTGCAGCCTTGATGGATCTTATGAATAGAGTGTTTCATCAGTTTCTTGACTTGTTCATCATTGTATTTATTGATGATATTCTGATCTATTCTAAGAGTAAAGAGAATCAGGCCAATCACCTCCGAATTATTCTTTAGACCCTTAAGGATCATCAGTTGTATGCCAAATTTTCTAAGTGTGAATTCTGGTTACATGCTATTACCTTCCTGGGGCATATTATGTCCAGTGACAGGATAAGAGTGGATCTCTAGAAAGTTGAAGCAGTGAGAAAATGGCCCAGAACCACGACTCCAACCGATATTCGGAGCTTCTTGGGTTTGGCAGGATATTACAGAAGGTTTGTAGAGAGTTTTCTTACATAGCTGCTCTGTTTACTAAACTGACTCAGACAAAGATGAAGTTTGTGTGGTCTGACTTGTGTGAAAACAGTTTTGAGAAGTTGAAGGACAAGCTGACTACTGCTCCTATTTGATCCTTCCCGAGGGTGTAGATGATTTTGTAGTTTATTGTGATGCGTCCGTGTGGTCGGTTGTGTATTGATGCACTGTGGTAAGGTGATAGCTTATGCATCTAGGCAGTTAAAGGTGCATGAGCGCAATTAACTCACTCATGACTTGGAGTTAGCAGTCGTGGTATTTCCACTTAGAATCTGGAGGCACTATCTCTATGGAGTGCATGTTGATATTTATACTGACCATAGGAGTTTGCAGTATGTTTTCTTACAGAAAGAATTGAACCTCAGGCAGAGGTGTTGGATGGAACTTTTGAAAGACTATGATATGAGTCTGCATTACCATCCTAGAAAGGCAAATGTTGTAGCCGACGCCCTCAACAGGTTGTCTATGGGCAGCTTTTCTCATGTAGAAGAAGGAAAGAAAGAGATAGTGAAGGATATTCACCGCCTTGAAAATCTGGGCGTGCGACTCTTAGATTCCGAAGATGGAGGGGTGATTGTTCATGAGTTAGCTAAGTCATCCCTTTGTGCTGAAGTTAAGGAGAAGCAGGTTGAAGATCCTATGTTGATGCAAATCAAGAAAGATGTGGGTCAAGAAAAGGTTATCTCATTTAAAATTGGTGGTGATGGTATTCTGAGATTTTAGGGTGGGTTGTGCGTTCCAACTGTTGATGGGCTACGGTAAAGAATCCTTAATGAGGTGCACACTTCAAGGTATGTCATTCACCCAGGCTCTACTAAGATGTACCATGATCTGAAAACCTTGTATTGGTGGAATAACATGAAACGTGATGCAGCTGATTTTTGTGTCCAAGTGTTTGAACTGTCAACAAGTGAAGGTATAACACATGAGGCCAGGTGGTACTTCCCAAGAGATAGCCCTCCCTTTATGGAAATGGGAGATGATAAACATGGACTTCACTACAGACTTCTGAGATCTTGAAACCAGTATGATTCTATATGGGTGATTGTAGATCGGTTGACAAAGTCAGCTCACTTTTTGTCTATAAGGACTAATTATTTGGGAGAGGGTTATGCTAAGATTTACATTGTGGAGATAGTTCAGTTGCATGGGGCACCAGTGTCCATTATATCCGATAGAGGTACGCAGTTTTCATCTCAGCTCTGGAGATCTTTTCAGAAGGGTTTAGGTAGACAAGTGAATTTGAACACAGCTTTTCACCCTCAGATGGATGGGCAAGCTGAGCGTACCATTCAGACCCCCAAGGATATGTTGAGGGCATGCGTCATTGATTTCAAAGGTAGTTCGGTAGATCACCTGCCACTGGTTGAATTCGCTTACAATAATAGTTACCTTGCTAGCATCAAAATGGCTCCATTTGAGGCTTTATATGGGAGGAGATTTAGGTCTCTGATAGGATGGTATAAAGTGGGTGAGACTTAGGTATATGGGTCTGATCTTGTTCATCAGGCGATGGAAAAAGTTAAGATCATTACAGAATGACTCAAGACTTCTCAGAGTCATCAGAAGTCCTATTCCAATGTTCGGAGTAGAGAACTAGAGTTTAAATTTGGTGATTGGGTGTTTCTCAAGGTTTCTCCTATGAAAGGAGTTATATGGTTTGGAAAAAGGGGTAAATTGAGCCCTCACTATATAGGGCCATATCAAATTCTAAAAAAGATTGGTACAGTTGTGTATGAGCTAGAATTGCCTGCAAGTTTGGGTTCCGTTCATCCGGTATTCCATGTATCCATGTTGAAGAAATGCATTGGAGATCATTCTCTGGTATTGCCAGTAGAGTGTATCAAAGTGACAGACTTCTTGTCTTACAAAGAAGAGCCTATTGAAATGTTAGATTGCCAAGTTCGAAAGTTGAAGAGCAAAAAGATGACCCCAATAAAGGTACTGTAAAGGAATCAGAAAGTTGAAGAAGCAACTTGGGAGTCAGAAGATAACATGAGAATTAGATATCCCAATTTTTTTTCTTCGATGGAGGAGGAGAAAGAAGTTACTATTCCTATCTTATCTTTCCTAGTCCTTTATTATGCTAGAAATCGTGTCTGTCTGTGTCCTGCGTCATCATTCGGGGACGAATGATCCTAAGGAGGGGAAAATGTAACACCCCGTATTTTGGGCTATAAGATTGACCATGATTTTGATGTGTTGATAAATCCCGAGCCCATAAATCCTATGCCAATACGGCGTGTTAATTATTTATGTTGCATGTGAGTACATCCAAGCTTGAATTTAGACCATAAGGGTCATCTGACTCAAGGACGAGTTGAGAACTACTTCGACCGACTGAGCTTAAGTGGACATTATAGTTTGTGCCAATTTCTATCGATCATGAATCCTTGTATATGTCGAATTAGAAAGCCTACTATGTCTAAAATGAAAGGTTTCTGAGTTAGCTTTCCAACGATACCAATTTTGCTAAAATCCGGCACCCAAGCAAGAAGTTATGGCTTTTCAAAGTGATATGTGTCGCGTAACCAATCGCCCATGGCAACTGGAAAGCATAGGCGATAGCCTAGGCGGCGGGAGTGTAAACATAGGCAATAGCCTAGGCGGCGGGAGTGTAAACATAGGCGATAGCCTAGGCGGCACCTATGTAAACATAGGCGATGGAATGCGCGGCGCTTATGTAAAGATTTCAAGTGACTTAAACACTCCGTTTTTGGGGCAAAATGGTCCTTTTCCACCCTTACTTAGCCCTAAACACGAAATTCAGTTCCCAAAGACCCCAAAATACACCTTCATTCATTAAAATTGTTCAAGAACTCTTCTTAGGGTTTCAAAATAAAGACCCAATTAACTCAACATTTAGCCGTGGGTTTTTTAAACCAATTACATATTTGGAATCCCCAGAACGTAGGCATCAAGAAGCACCTATCATATTCGCATATAGAGGTACGTGGGGTTATTCTAAAATCTCATGGGTGTAATTTTGTTGAACATGCATGCTTTTAAATGGGGTTTTCAATCAAACGCTAATAACTTGCTTTCAATATGATTTCTAAGTCATTTTTCTTTATGTCATGGGAATTGTTTGCCTATATACTTCAATGGTTGAAACCATGCATATGTCATTTGAGATTTTCTATGGAAGGTTGATAAATATGAATGATAAATTGCTTTCAAATTCCCATGATAATGTTTTGATACCCCATATCATATTGTGACCAACAAAAGAGAGCATGAATTTGAAATAATTATTGTTCACTACTTGTAAATGATGAAGCACCTTGGTATGTGATTGAAGAATGATGCATATATTTTTAGGTACACAAAATACTTAAGAAACTGTTGTTATTAGGATAATAAACTTAAAAAAGTAAACCAAATTAACACATAATAGGTTAACCCTTTTAGAAACAAATGTAGAAATTCAAAAGAAGTTGCACCAAGGTAATAATTAGGTAATAAACATATACCTAGGTAGAGTAATTGGATCAAAACAAAAGCAGTTCATTCTAATTTTAATAGTTCAATAACATTTTTGACCCCCAAAAAAACACATGCTACTACTTCATGAACAAGAAAAGGAAAATAAAAACAAAAACATGCTTACTTAGTAGCTAATAATGCTTTAATACTAGTACTAACTACTAATTGCTTAAAAATTGGCCATCTCCTGAGCTATTGAGTTCATAAGGAACAATTGAAGAACAATAAACAATTGCAACCTGATTCAAAAATTGATCCTCAGCTCCAAGTCTTGCTATTTTCACCGTTGAATTCGACGAAGAAGATCCATTTAACATACTCAATTCATCAA
>NW_025886152.1:0-7136 GCF_002878395.1 Capsicum annuum
AACTTGATCAAGTTTCCTAATAATGTTTGACCCTATCTGTTGGTCAATGTCACCAATCTTTCATTCAAGACTTAAAAGACACCTATCCTTCAATTTTCTCATGTTAAGAGGTCTATCCTCATTTTTTGGAAATGAAATTCAAATACCAAACAGAAAGTCGCACGACAACTTCCTTTTCAGTTTCATTCTTTTACGTAATTTGGATGTCGTGTTAATCACATTTTCACCTTGTTATCCTCATTCCGAGCTAATAACTAGGGGTGGGGATGGTATGGTATGATACGGTATTTAAAATTTCGGTACGGTAATTTCGGTATTTGGTTTTTAAAAACATTATATCATTACCATACCATATTAATTTGATATGGTTCGGTATTTTGACATTTGATTTCGATATCTTGCGGTATGGTAATCGGTAACCATAATTTGTTTAACTTTGACAATATATACTCATATACTCAAGTATTATTACTTCAGCTTTTCAAAAGCATGTCTTAATTGTATCATAAAAATGCATTACACATGTAGAAATATTGAAAAAAGAAGTACAAACAATTCCTTTTATTAGTCAATTACACCAAAAAGATATTTCAATCAAGATAGAGTAACAAATGTTTCAAAGTCTAAATATTTTTATACTAATACTAAGTATTTTTTTTGTGTATATATATATACTAGTTTAGGTGTACGCATCTTGCGCATGTACCGCACGTTTATGAGTTCAAATGTTAATAAAAATATAGTATAAATAATAATTTGAATATATTTTTACCTGCAGAGTTCATGCCACTTAAATAGATTGTAATAGCACTTTGATTGAGTGTTATTCAAACTTTGTTAATATCTCATTTGTTGGATTAACTATTGTTCTCCGTACAAAAAAAAAAAGTCATCGTAAATAATAGCTGCTTGTGTCATATGTTTGATGAAATTAAGTTACTTTTTAGTATCCAAAGTGATGAAGTGATTTATATTATTATTTAAATATAAATTTGCAAAAATATGATTAGTATAAATATTATTAACACAATCAAGAATGAAAAGTAAAATAAAAAAAAGAAACATGGTAAACTCTACCATTACTTTAATTTAGATTTCAAGAAATTAAAATCTTGTAATTTGTGGTAAAAAAAATCGTACTTGAGTCACATTCCTAAGAGGAAGCAAATAAAAATTTAGTATTTTATTTAGATGTATAATATATTTAAAATTAAGATGCCTTTAACCAATTAATTAATAATTTTATATTAGTTGTGTCTCTTTATTTATATTTAGATTATTCTCCAATAACTATCGCATGTAGGAAAAAGGAACATGTTTAGGTAGAGAATTTTATCATCAATTAACTCTTTATGGTATCTATGATTATAAAGATAAATTTATTGTGATTTAAGTTTTGTTTTCTAAAGTCTTAATATGTTTTTGAAGTTAACAATAATAAATTATAATGTATTATTGATAGACAATTTCTAATTGAGAAAATTTAATGTAAATAAAAATACCTTGAATGTCAGAAATTTCAACAACTTGGTGTTTGTTTCCATGCTCTTCGTGATCATGGCCTTATGAATACACTACATTCGAAATAAAATTAAAGGTTATTAACATGTTTAAGAGTTATACACACCACTTTTTTCATAGAAATTCAATTGTAAGCTAGCACACAAATTAAACATAAAGAAAAAAATCACACAAGATTGATGATTATAAAAGAAAGTCCAAAGTACAGTAAAGATATAAATAATAAAAAAAACTCATCGAACAAACTCCATGTAAGCAAAAAAAAAAAACGTGATCCTATAAAGTATAAATTCAAGCTCGAGACTGAACACATAAACAAAAAAAATTCACAGATAAAATTCTGGCATTCGACTACATAATTTATATTAGTGTTTATATATGTACTATTATGCCTATGATTGTATGACAAGTTTTTTAATGTAGTAGACAACTTTTATTTTTTTTCAAAAATATCGTAGTTTTTCAATAAAACAAAAAGTAACATTAGCTTATCAAGTTTACGGTAACATCATAACAGCTATATTTATGGTAATATTTTTTTTCAAGAAATATATTTTTTTTTATATTTTAGGACTCTTAATTTCCATTTCATATATTTTAGAACTTTTAATTTCCCCATATACTTTAGAAATCATATTTATATATTTTAGAATTCTTAATTTCTTTCCATATATTTATTTTATTATCAGTTTTACATATTTTAGGAGAAATTAATCTTTAATTTAATAAAATAATAATTGAAGAAAAATTTTAAAAAGATGAATTTATCTATTGTAGAGTCTTTTAAGGAAATTTTTTTTTCTAAAAATTATTATATTCTATTATTTTTTTTGGTTTCACGTAGGGGTGATTTTTTTTTTTGTAATTATAATTTTTTAATTATGATATTATATATTTTTGGTGGAATAGATATGAATTAATTAGTACTCCCTCCGTTTAAAAAAGAATGACCTACTTTTCTTTTTAGTCCGTTTAAAAAAGAATGACCCCCCTTTTTTTTTGGCAACACTTTAATTTCAACTTTCCACATGACATGTTTAGAATCACAAGATTAAAGGGCATTTTAGTACATTTAACACAACTTTAATTTAAGGCCATAAGATTCAAAAGTCTTTTTTATTTTCTTAAACTTTGTGTCAAGTCAAAGTAGGTCATTCTTTTTTAAACGAAGGGAGTATATTATTTTTTTGGTTTCACGTAGGGGTGTTTTTTTTAATTATATTTTTTAATATATATATATATTACTATTTTTCTTTTTATTATTACTATTTTTATGGTTTCATGTTGGAGAAGGATAGAAGTGTAAAATATTATGCATTCTTACCTAAATTAAATAAAGACTTAAATTACTTTCAAATTTTTTTTTTTATATAAAAAGTTCAAAACCTAAAAAGAACTAAATGTCTTCAAAATTTGACCTAAAATATGTTTTCTAATATTTGAGCACACGTAGATAATCATTAACTATGAGAGTACTTGCCCTTTGCTAATTATCTTATTTAAGGAATTCTTTTCTAATTTTGCACTTAAAAATTAATTAATTCTTTTAAAAAATTTATATATAACTAAAAAAAAAATAGTGAAAAGCGAATTTTGTCTAAAGCATGAACTTTTAATGAGGGTCTTCACACTTTTAATATATTCTAGATATAGATTATAGATATAAATTATAGATTATAGATTATAGATATAGATAAATCTAAAATTCATAAATTAACTTTAAATTTTGGATCCGCAATATATTTTGAGTAAATTTTATAATGGAAGAATTAGTTTTGAAATTGGTTTCTGGGAAACAAATGTTCAATATGTATCATATGCTATATTATGCTACGAGTAAATGTATAAAAGGTCACAAAATTAATTGTTTTTTAATTTTAGGGAAATTTAGGGTGTTTTTGATTGAAAGAAATCAAGTAGGATTAAATAGGATAAAAAAAACAGATCTTTTAACCAAATAGGAAAAAAAATGGATGTTTTAATCAAATTGGGAAAAAAAATAATTTTGGAAAGAATTTAATTGTAGGAAAAATTTAGTATATTTATTTTGATAAAATTTAATTGTAGGAAAAATGGTAAAAGATGGTTTTGTCTAAAGCGAACTCTTTTAATGAAGCGCAAAAAGTTCAATTCACTAATCTAAAGGCCTTTACACTTTTAATATTATATATATATATATATATATATATATAAGTTACTTATGTAACTATATATACTTCAGTATGGTATTCGGTATTTCGGCATGTCATTTGTAGATACCGTATACCATACCATATACTAAAAAAAATTTAAAATGTATACCATATACCATACCAAATACCATAATATCAAAAACCACGGTATCAAAAATTTTGGTTCGGTATGGTAATTCGGTATATACCATACCATTCCCACCCCTAATAATAACTACAATTCCATAGGCATCAAACTATTAGCCCACAGTCTTTCTACCTAGAACTAGAAGATAGAAAGATGGGATTAACTAGTAAAGCTGCGTATTCGTTATTCTATTCAGACCTTGCGTACTATGAGATTTTTGTTACGTAATATATAGAAACATATAGAAGTCCATGTGTTTTGGACAAAAAGCCAAGTGGCTCCTTACTATAAAAATACAAATGTGATTCATCCTCTGTAACAATAGCAAAATACTAGAATGGAGAAAACTCTTTTTTTCTCTGTGTGTTTCATTCATCGTACAATGCATATATACAACTAACTAGGATCTGTAAATGGCAAGTAAATATTTACAAGGATCCAAAAATATGGCAAGCGAATATTTACAAAGAATAAAGAAATTTGGGGCTGCACTATTTGGACCTCTCTTGTGCTTGTATTTGGGCTAAACAAAGAAGTGAGTCCAATTTGTAAATCTTCTGAAGCCCAAGTTTGTGTGAGCCTTATTTCCAAAATAGCAAATACTTCTTACAAATAACAAAAATCAGTCGACACCATCTTCTTTGCTCTATACCTCTATATCTTGTTTTGTACCAACACCAACACCCCCTCCTCAAGTTAGAGGGGATGAAAATACTCTCAACTTACGCAGTAGATTATGATGGAGAGGACCTGTTAAAGGCTTGGTGAAAAAATCTACTACCTAAGAAGAGGACTGAGTGAATGAAAGTGAGATCAAACTAGTAAGAAATTATTGCCAGACGAAATGACAATCAAGCTCCACCTGTTTGGTGCGTTCGTAAAATACGTGGTTTTTTGCGATATGAATTGCAGCTTGACTATCTGAATGAAGAAAAATTGGAAGATCAATCAAAACTGAAATATCAGAGAAAAGACACACCAACCAAGTAAATTCAGCAATAACTCACCGCATAGACCGATATTCAGCTTCAGTGGAGCTAAGAGAAATGGAAGTTTGCTTCTTTAACTTCCATGAAATTGGGGAAGAACCGAGTGAGCTGTAAAATCCACTAACTGATTTGCGAGAATTGGGGCAAGTTCCCCAATCAGCATCACAAAAGGAAGTTAACTCAAAGGATGGAGATGCCGACATGAATAATTCGAGTCCTGGATCTTTCAAAAAATATTGAAGCACACGAAAGGCTGACTGTAAGTGGGGGACTCTCGAATCTTGCATAAACTGACTCAAATATTGCATTGTAAATACAAGATCTGGTCGAGTGTACGTGAGATAATTTAGTTTTCACAGAAAATATCGGTAAAGAGTTGGATCATTGATGGGATCACCTATGTTAGCGAGCAATCAAATTGTGAGATCAAGAGGACAAGATACAGAAGTTAAACTGAGGACGTCAAATTCTGCAAGCAAGTCGAGTGTGAACTTTCGCTAACTGAGAATAAATCCATGAGGTTTTCGAAGAACTTTCATACCAAGAAAATAATGTAAGTGTCCCAAGTCCTTAATCTTGAATTCCTGATTTAGAAAGCTCTTGAGAGCATTCAATTCATCAATGTCATTTCCTATTAATAAGATATCGTCCACATAGATTGCCACAATGGAAATAGAAGATTCTGCCCTTTTAAAAAATAGAGAATAAACGTTTAAAGAATGAGTAAAACCTTTGAAATTTAGGGCAGAAGTAAGCTTGGCATACCATTGCCGATATGCTTACCGAAGCCTATATAGGGATTTCTATAGTTTGCAAACATGTTTAGGAAATGGAGGTGTATTTCTAGGTGGAAACTTCATATACACTTTCTCTTCTAATTCCCCATGTAGAAAAGCATTGTCCACGTCCAGTTGAAACAACCCCCAACCCTTCTTGACTGCAATGGAAAGAATACACCTAATAGTGGTTATTTTACCACCAGTGAAAGTGTCTCATTGAAGTCAGCACCTTCCTTTTGAATATCACCCCTGATTACCAATCGAGCCTTTAATATTTCCACACTCTCATCTGAATATTTCTTGACTTTGTACACCCATTTACAGGGTAGTGCTTTCCTCCCTTTTGGTAGTTCTATACTTCCCAAGTTTTGTTAAGCTCAAGTGCGTTAATCTCTTTACCCATTGCATTTTGCCAACCCGGGGGTAAGGCAGCCTATTTATAGCTTGTTGGTTCTTGAAGATTAGAAAGAGAGTTGACCAATGTTTGATTACTAGTAGATAGACTAGAGAAAGAAAATTAAAGAGGTGTGACAGTTGAGAGGAAATAGGAAGTGGTTTCATTTGTGAAGTGTAGGGCATTGCACATATAGTCCTTTAAATAAGTAGGAGTCGTATGTGGTCTAGATGATTTTCTAATAATGGTACCTATGATAGTTGGCGATGTTGAAGATGGGGGAGAGCAGGAAGGAGTATGCGAGGAAGGTGAAGTCATAAAATCGATAGGATTAGTATGAACAGGAGAACCAGATATGATAAGATCAACATGTGAAAGGTCAGAACATGGAATATCTTCTAGAGTAGCATCATTAGGACTGGATGTAGGATCTAAAAATTTAGGAAAAATAGATTTTCCTTGAGAAAAATAAAGATTTAAATTTACATCAGCTTTCATAGCGGCAAAAGGGTAGATCTTTTCATGAAAAACTACATCTCTTGAAATGAAGATCTTTTTGGTTTGGAGATTTAACAATATGAAACCTTTCTTACCATGGGGATACCCTTAAAAGACATAAGAAATTTCTCTTGATTCAATTTTTTTCTGTGAACTGAAAGTGTAGATGCAAAGCATAAACAACCAGAACACTTAAGACTATGATAATTTAGTTTAGAGTTAAATAAAATTTCATAGAGTGTTTTGTACTTTATAACCTTGGAAGGAAACCTATTGATTAAGTAAGTGGCTATCAAAAGGCAGTCACCCCAATATTTAATATGTAAATGTGATTGAAAAAGAAGAGCTCTAGAGGTCTCTAACAAATGTTTGTGCTTTCTCTCCACAACTCCATTTTGTTGTAGATAAGCTAAACAAGTTGTTTGATGAATAATTCCTTGTGAAATAAAAAATTTGATTGAACTTTCTCGCACCTCAACTCAAAAGCATTATTTGGTATGATTTTTGAACTTTTGTGTGAAATTGTCTTTCTATCATAATTAGAAAAGATTTGAGGACGATGAATGTATTAGACTTGCTGGATAATAGTAAAGTCCATGTCCCCCTACTGAAATCATCCACTATTGTTAGGAAATA
>NW_025886153.1:0-3725 GCF_002878395.1 Capsicum annuum
GTTTCCTTACAAATATTGCTGGAATTACCCAAATAAGGAAGTGCGTCTCTTTACAAATGTTGCTAGAATTACCAAAACAAGGAAGTGGGTCTCTTTACAAATGCCTCTTGAATTACCATGGATTTAAATACCAAATATATGCAACAACATTGCCTCTTGCATTTGTAGAAGTGAGAATATTAAGGTCCTTGATGTTTAGGCTTTGAAATCCTTGATTCGAAGGTAGAATGTGTTCCTATTTCATACAAAGAAAACTTGTTAGTTTAAAAACATGGTGGTTGGTTTGTGGCTTAGCTTTCACGGAAATCGCTTTTGCCCCCGTCACATTTAACCTTGCTTCCAACCATTAACATAGGTCGTTGACTTGTTGCATCATTGACCTAAACTCAGATTATTAAGAGTGACTCTGAAACAAATACAATATCTCTTCTTTGCCATGCTCCTCAAATAAACCCTTTGAACCTTGGTATTTTCATGAATTCCCAGACTTGTTTGTTGACAAAATTTGTATGCCTTATTTCGGCTAACAATCATGTCTCTTTTATGTGCTGACTTTTGTCTTGCTTTGTGCAATTGGAGAAGCTGGTAGCAGTTTTGAAATATTTCCTTACTTGTTTTGACAAGGACTTGACTCAAAGACAAGAAAAAAAAATGACAATGATTTTTATTTGGACAACTGACCCAAGAAAAATAAAAACAAAAATATAAAGAAGAAAGAAAAGATAATGAATGTCCCCATTTGAAACAAAGAAATGAAAAATTTATCTAAAAATGACTCTCAACTCTAATGATTATGCCATGCATTTTGGATTAATCTGCCTGATCTTTCCATCCACACCTTCCACCAGTTGTTGTTGGTTAATGGCCTTGAAACTGAGTTGCTTCCTTGGGCCAATTACATTCGGAGACCTCATTCGTCTAGTGGTACCTTGAAGGATTTTTGCCAACAAACCTCTCTTATTTTTCTCTCAGCTTACCATCGTCTTATGGTGCCCGTAAGGATTTTCACCAAGAAGACTCTCTTATTTTTATTTCTCTCAACTTACCATCATTTTACGGTGCCCGTGAGGGTTTTCACCAATAAGACTCTCATTTTTATTTTTCTCTTGATTCCTTGTGCTGAGGAAGACAGGAAGTTCCCAAATATATCATCATATCTCTTGCATGCTTATCCTTAACATTCTCAAAGATTGATCTGAAGGTCTTTCTTTGGTTGTAACTTGGCTTTTGGATAGGATTAGAAAGAAAGGATGGCATGAGGCCCAAATGACACTTGAAGTGAGATAGAACTTACAACTTTTGGAATCGACTCAAACAAATAAGGATTAACTCATGCCCCAGTTTCTTTTGACCGGATGATTCTAAATTATTTGTTTGGTTGGACTGAGCCCTTAGTAGGGCTGCCTACGTATCCCACCCCCGAGAGAGGAGAATCAGGTCATGCGTAGTTCTGGCAGCTTATTTTTACTCGATTCTAATTTTTTTCGCTTTTGTTGACTCTTTTCTCTTTGGATTTTTCTGACTCTATTTGTCTTGACACTTTTTTTCTTTTTGGATATATTTTTTTCTTCTTTTTTTTTTTGAACTTTTTCTGAATCTATTATTTTGCTCGACACTTTTCTTTTGAGCTTTGCTGACTATATTGATTCCAAAAGAGGGGTATGAAATAAAATAGGACGAAAGCTCAAATAGGGTAAACAAAGGATGACACGATGTTTGGATAGCAGAATGAAATGCCTTTATCATATCAATCCTTGAAAATGCAAGTACATATCATGTAATATGAAAGTGAGAGATGAAGATCATTTGCGACATATTTTTAAGCATTAACTTTAACTGAGTTTGTGCATCACTACTCTTGCACGTTGTTCAACATATCCCTCCACTTTTGTTGTACAATCCTCACATCGAATGACTCATGCTTTTATGGAGCTACTTATCTTCTTGTTTCTCCTGATATACGATCACCCGTCCACTATTTGACCTAATTGGGACTTGCCTTTCAATCGATGACCAAGTTGTTCTTGTGATTCTCAAAATAATTGCCTTAACTTATCACCAAATGTCTCAGCACTCTATCTATTTTCTTATATGCTCTCTTTTTCTAACTTTAACCCTCTGATTCAATGTTCATGCTTAAACTGGATTTTAAGATCTGGCTGAAAATTTCAATAGCATGTCATATCACTAGAGTCAACACAAAATGTACTATGTAAAGAAAACAAACAAACAACACATATTTAAAACACAAGGGAAAATGAGACACTTCATTTAGTCGAAACAAAAGATAGAAGAGTTTGAACATAAATAACAAAAGGACAAAATAAGACAGATCCTAAACTACAACCCTGAAATAATTTGGAGAACAGAAAATAAATCAAAACAAGCTACCAAACCCCTTCCTGGTAAGGAGAGGGGTGACTTCTCAATTGCTCAGCCTGACATCTTAGCCACTAGTTTGCATATCAGCATGACTAGAGTTTTTCTCACTGTCAATGTTCTGCACCATGATTGATTTATCTTGAATCATCTTTTCAATTTCTCTTTTTAAAGCACGACAATCTTTAATACTGTGACCCTGAACATCGGAATGATATGTACATCGTACATTAGGATCAAAACTTCTTGAATGTAGGTTAGGAGTATACCCAAGGAGAAGAGTGATTATGCCCTACTGTACCAATCTCTGGAATAAACTTGCATACGACTCTCCAATGGGTGTGAAGCTATCCCTCGACTTCTGTCTTATTTCATTATTTGGCTTAAATTGAAAACCAGGCCTAGAAGGGCTTTGGTATGTATGTGGAGTTGGAGGATAAATCGGCAGAGTTGACGTGCGCTAGTGTGGGTAAGATGGGGGTTGAACATATGGTTGCGCGTTATACACTTGATATGGAGATGGGGGAATGGAATATATTGGATTTTGGGAAGGATTTTGTGGAACTTGGCCATAAACTTGGGTTTGAGCTTGTGGGTAACGATGGTATGGTCCTCTTGCCCGTGCCTGTTGTCCAACTATAATAGCAGATGCATCTTTCTCATTCTTCTTTCCTCCAACACTTCCCAAACCTTTTTTAATTGCTTGAGTAGTCGCTTTCAATGTTGTAAAACTCACAATGCGACCAGTATTAATTCCATCCTCTATCATCTCCCCCATTTTGAGGACCTCAATAAATGGCTTGCCTAATGTAGGTAACAAGTGTTGATAATATGTTTCATCTTGCGCTTTAATAAAAACCTCCACTATCTTGCTTTATTTTATTGGCGGTTTTACTCTAGCAGCTTGTTCGCACCATCTGATCGCATACTCCCTGAAACTCTCAGTATTCTTCTTTTTTATACCAGTTAGGGATTTTTCATTAGGTATCAACTCCACATTGTATTGAAATTGTTGCACAAATTAGCTAGGTCATCCCAACTAATCCACTTGTCAATATCTTGATCAACAAATCATTCCGAAGCTAGACCTGAAAAACTCTCCCCGAAATAAGCCATGAGTAGTTCTTCGTTCCCTCTAGCGCCCCTTAGCTGGTTGCAATAGCATCTCAAATGTGCTATAGGATCACCATGTCCATCATACTTCTCAAACTTCGGCATTTTAAAATCAAGAGGAAGATGTACACCTGGAAACATGCACAGATCTTTATATGAGACACTTTTGTACCCCCCAAGTCCTTACAAGTTTTTCATAGTCAGTTCCAAACTTCTCAATTTTCTGGCTATTT
>NW_025886154.1:0-1411 GCF_002878395.1 Capsicum annuum
ACAAATATCAAAGAACCAAACACAAATTATATAACCCAAAAATTACAAGGTTACAACAAGCTAATTGCACTACCCAAAACCAACCCAAGCTTAATAAAAACTTGTTTTGACTACCCAAGATGGAGAAGAACTAACAGCTATGGAAGAATTACATAAAATATTCACCACCTATAAAAGGATAACAAAAGGAAATCTATTTTATATAAAGTGTTATACTGCACCAGCAGAGATATTATACGATGAAATAAAACCAGTTGTACAAGTTGTAAAAATAGGATTAACCAGAGATATGATTATACCGGAAGATATTAAGCAACAGCCAAAGATACCCAGAATTGAGATACCTGATTTCTACGCAAATAAATGACTCATTGGACTAGCTACAATTATTCAAGAATTAGCAAATAATTATACTAATGGAAATCCAATATGGAGCTATTATTCAAGAGACCATCAGATGATTTATTCAAATTCAAAATAACTATGACAAGCAGATATGGAAGATGTTAGGCAATGGATAATGACATTACTTAACCCAGAAAAACAATCTACTGCAAGAGCAATAAAGAAAGGATTTATTTCAGACGGATTATTGACAAGATATTGCAAGATAATTGGACACAAATATCCAGACCATCAATGTTCAAGATGTAATGGAGAAGATAATATTATCCCAGAAGTCCACCTAGAATAAAAGAATCAAGAAGATAAGCATGCCGGCTGGAAGATAAGATAAGAAGCAATAACGAAGATATGGAAAAGCAGCAGATACGACAACGAGAAGATATCAATGGAGTAATAATAGAAGACAAGATATTAAATACATTTTACGTAAAATTGTTGTATAGAATAGATTTTTAGCCTTTTAGACTTTTTAGGCTATAGCACTAATAATTCTTGTAGCCTTTTTTAGCCTTTTAGACTTTTTAGGCTATGGTACTAATTCTTGTCTCATTAAGAGACTTTTTTTTAGAATTTTAGAAAACGTGCAAAGAATGTAAATACTTTTGATTCATTCTATAAATAAGAGGAACCGAAGGCATTGCAAAGCAAGCCTTCATATGTTGAAGCACAAATACTCTCTCCTGTCCGCAACAAATATTTTGCTTGGTTAATTAAAAAACAGATATATTTCAATGGAAAAAGCTATGGAGGAACAAACCGCAGAAATATCAAACCTACCCGAACAGGTATATTTATTTATGATTATGAATAGCTAAATTCATAATTCCCAACAATCATGGTATGATAAAATAAATTCATATTAGTTACTTTATAGTAGAATTATTCGAAGAATAATATGTTAAGAAGTTTATTAGCAAAGTGGAAACGGAGAAAAATCCCTAAGAACTATGTCATCCTAAAGGTGAAACCAATGAGGCAAGAAGCCATGGTGGGGAGTAACCAGAGT
>NW_025886155.1:0-7069 GCF_002878395.1 Capsicum annuum
TATAGTCATGCCTTCTCCATTTAGATTGAAATTGGACTCTACAATTCTAATCTTTTTAATATAACTAATCCTAAGCTAAGTTTCCATTCTAAACAAGCAAAGTAACAATAGTTTCCACTCTAATAGCTATACTAATAGTCTATAATTATATACTAACAAAAATGAGAAACTGATTGTGATAAGATACCAATAATTAGTGATGGGACTTAGAACAATACTAATTAACTTTAGCATACCAATCTTAGTAAGAATTATGTTAAGGCCGCCGATTGATAGGCTGTGTTTAGTCTAAAAGATGCCAACCGAATCTTGATATCAATGTCTGCAGTAGCACTAAAGTAATACAGAAGGACACGTAAAAACATAGGCGGACTCAAAATTTTAAATTTTCGGGTTCTGAATTTTAGAAAAGATATAGTAATTTACTATTTTATGGATCGATTTATACATATTAAGTAAAATTCTTAGCATATATACTGGATCATCTCGAACCTGTAACTAGAACTCTAGTTCCACCCATGCTTGAGACAATGAGATAATGAACAAGTGATGAAGACAGCATCAATGTAGTGTTATTAGGTACCTGCAGAAGCACATAAAAATATCATTTTGCACTTATGTTGACATCTCTTCTATCCTTTAGTATTCGTGTGTTAGAAAGAGTAGTAGTAGTAGCAGTACTGAGGCAGAAGGGGATAAGGGGGTCCTTCAGGATTAGACAACATTTGACACAAACTTTTTATTCAATTATTTTGCTTGACTACATATATATAATATATAATGCGATTACACTAAACCACGAGGAAGAATGTACTTGACATTTATAAAGGATGAGGTTGATATGATAAAAGTGAAATGTGATTGATTCTTTAATTTGACCCATGCGTGACCCTTGGCAATCTCAGGTGTTAAACTAGCCTTCTTATTATTGGTGGTGTTCCACTTCTCCATTCGTGTCGTTTCTAGATTATATTTTTTCTAAAAAAAAATTAGGTATCTATCATACATAAACAGAAATTCAAACTAGGCTTCGTCCGACAAATAAGCACTCCAACTTTAATTTGAGTATGCACATTAGACACATTCACTTTGTTTCAATGGTGTCAGGTGAACACTCCAACTTACAAAATGATCACCTAAATGCCTCTAAATTTTGCGTCATGTTAGCATCGGGTGTCCAGGAGTACAGTGAAGACGGGTTGAAGTAGTGTTTAGCAGCTAGTTGAAACCTGCTAGATGTGCACTCTCAGAGTTGGAGGTGCATAGTTAAAAATTAAAGTCAAGTTCGAGTGTTTGTTTATGAATTATGCGTAGAGATTAATACGGTGGAAATATTTTTGGGTAAAAAAACACTAATGACATTTTTTTGGGAGTTTTACGCAGCTCAAAATCAAATTAATAGGCCAGTTCATTCTCTAGCCACCTAATAATGGTGTTGAAAAGAGGAATGACAAGTTGTTTGGTGCAGCTAACTGGTCATTTCTCTATTTACCCTCTCCCTCATGAGCTTAGGGTTCTTCAAATTAGTAGTCTAATTAAAAGGATCTGGTTGCTCTACCTGAATGTTTCTTCTACTCTACGGGTTCAAGCCGTGAAAACAATCTCTGTAAGGTAAAATTGAATAGATGGCTCCTTCCTGGACCCCGCGCATAGGGGGACGGGCAGCCCTTTTTTATCAGCAGAACCGAAAAATGGTAGCATCTGATCCCTCCTTCCTTTTGTTTTTTCTGATCACATCAGAAAACAGATGGAAATACTTTGCATATATAGGGTTCCTGTTAATCCCAGTGATTGATTCTTCTAGTAAAGCTTCAGATGCTCCTCCTTTATGCAAATTGGATCTAAAAATTCTTTAAACAATAATGTCATTTTCACCCCTTCTCCATCAAATCTGAACCCTAATTTTATCTTTCTTTCTAGGGTTTCAAGAAAAATTTGTACTAATGAATCCTAGGAAGACGGGTGTTCATCCAGCCAGCCTAGCTAGTGCACATGTATATACAGAAACCCTAGTGGTCAATAACCCTAATCTGTGCTACCTGCCTGCAGCTAATTTCCACCTTGTAGGATGGGGGACCATAAATGGGTGGATGGAGTTGGGGGGGGGGGGGGGGGGGGGGAGAATTGGTACTACTGGGTTCAATTTTTTGTGGCCTTGGGTGGAATAGTACACACTTGTATCTTCATTAATTTGACTTGTAGATGTGGTCTGTGTCTGTGCTATGGCCATTTACCACATGGGCATATGCAACTTTGTTCAAATCAGTGGTTGGTTGAAATTCTTGATCACCCACCCCTGTGAAATTAGTACTCTTCTTCTGATTTGGCGTCTCTGTTTAACAAATAAAAAGAGATTTTTGAAAGATGTGTAGTATTTAAATTTTGTGGTGTTAAACTTATAAGGTAAGTTGTTGAAATCGAAAAATCTACTAAATATAAAAGTAATATTTTTTTTGAATTTAAATTTGATGCACTGTCCAATTAAGAGTCGTATGATGGTGTAAAAAAAAAAAAATCGATGGTGCACCAAAAACAAGAGTAAGACACTTTTTGCTTTTTTCAACTTTTTCTAAAACAAAAGTAGAACTTAAGGGTGTGTTTGGTATGATGGTAAATATTTTTCAGAAAATGTTTTCCGATTTTTCCTTGTTTGGTTGTAACAAAAGTTTAGGAAAATATTTTTCAAGACAACTTATTTTCCACCATTTGATGGAAAATAACTTCCCTCATGACAAATGTAACTTATAACCTCACCCTCAATCCTCTTCCCACCCCAACAACACTTATATTCACATAACTCAAAAAATTTATATTTCTCAAAAATTTACATTACTCGAAAATATTTTTCACTGTGCTTTGCTTCAATTTTTCACTGTTTGAAATAAAAAATAATGAAGCCCGAATTTTTTTCATTTTCAATTCGTTGAATATATTGTTATTTTCATATGCATAGAGGAAGATTTACTTATGTTACTTTTGTTAATTGCATATTTCATTTTGTTATCGATGTAACTTGTTTCACGAGGTTGAATAAGTTTGTCGTTCTGTTATATTTCTATTAATTGTAGTATCTTGAGATTGTCCTAACAAAATGTTGAAAAGTGTCTCCTATATTTGTTAATTAATAGTTGCTTAAATTTAGTGATTGTAATATTTTAGTATTCTATATTGATATTATTTGTTATGCTTAAATTATTTCTTACAAATTGTTGAGTTGCTAGAGGTACTGATATACTAGTTAACAAATAGTAGTATTTTCTAAAAAATATTTTTTCACTCATCAATCGAACACTAGAAAATATTTTTCTAAAAAATATTCTCTACTCACCAACCAAACACCATAAAATATTTTTTGAAAAATATTTTTCATTCACCAACTAAACATGAGAAAATAGGTAGAAAACCAACTTATTTTTCAGAAAAACATTTTCCAAGAAAATATTTTCCATAAAAAATATTTTCCATCATACCAAACACACCCTAAATGCCTCCGTTTAACTAGGTGGATTTTATTGAACAAAAATTGATACTTTCTAGTTTACAGCACCAGTTAATTAAACCAAGTGTATCTAATGGCTTGTTTGGACATTTGAGATGAAATGATAATTTGAAATCATATTAGTCGAAGATGAAGTTTTGTTTGGACATGCAATTTAGGATTTTAAGTTGTATCTTTTTCTTATAAATATAAAAATTTCATAAAACTTGATAACTATCAAAATTACCTTAATTCTTCCTACAATCTTGTCAAATAAGCAAAACCTTATAACAAAAGTATAATACACTATTATAAAGATATTTAAAAAAAATATAACATTTATTGATCAAACTCTAACTTAAAAATTAAGTAAAATGAAATCGCTTTGTGTAAAGCTATCAAGTTCATATTTTGAATACATTAAAAAAAAATTTATGTTGGTGAGAGTAATGATTATATGAGATATAAATAGTTTAAAGATTGATAAGAGTAATAATGGTGTATCTTTTTTTACAAAAATATAAGCTTGTAGGCCAACTTTTATATTTAAAAAGATTTCAAATCATTATATAAAATTTTAAATCACACTTTTGAGAGTTTGAAATTTCATATCATGATATAAAATCAAGTATCGAAACATCAATTTCATCTCATAATTTTAAATTACGGAACTTTCATTTGGCATGTCCCAAACGACTACTTAAGAATCAATTTCATGTCGGTAAATTTCTCTTGCTGGGTCTTCCAAGTCAAATATTGCTGCTATTACTAGTATTTACCTGTTTTGAGTTTGTAGAAAAGCAGAAGCTCATTCGAAACTTGAACTTGTATTCTAAAATAAAGAATTTGTATATATTTAAATAAATTTCTTAAAATAACTACTCCCTTCGTCCTATTTCATATGCCGCTATTTGATCGGACACAGAGTTTAAGAGATAAAGGAGGACTTGATAATGTTTATTAAATTATTCTTTATTAAAAAATGTGCTACTATCTTTTTTTTTAAAATTAAGTGGAACCAATAAGAATAAAAGTGAAATTGTTTTTTTAAATAGTTACTTAAAAAAGAAAAGATGACATTCTTCTTGAGACGGACCAAAAAAGAAATGATGACACATAAAATGGAACAAAAAAAGTACTCCCTCCATTTCATAATAAATGAATTGTTGAATTTTGGCACACAAATTAAGGAAAAAACATTAAAGACATAAATTTAACAAACTTTCTATTTTTACCCCCCCAAAAAAAAAAGTTGACCTTATAATAGTTTTTTAAAAGTTAATTGATTGTCAAATCATAAGGGTAAATTTGAAAAAAAATTTAATGATGCACTTATTTTGAAACACCAATAAATAACCCCAACAATTCATTTATTTCAAAACGGAAGGAATACATGATTTCAGTTAAAGTTATCGAGTTCGGCTGAAATTTATATCGATCGCTACGGGAGCTAGGCGAAATACACAAGTAGAGGGGAAGCCACATATATTCATGAAAAGCAAAAAGGCCTGCCATAGCCCATAGGAACATGACATCAACCATATGAAAATATCTTAGTTATACTTACAGATTAAAGTATACAGTAGTCCATATTTCTGGCAATTTATTGCTTTATTTGGTTTTGTATCATGTTGTTTTTCTTATATGCTTGCACCCTGGTATGATTTCTTCTTTTCTTTTGAGCCGAGGATTTGTCGGAAAAAAACTTTCTAAGTCTATGGACATTCTATTCTTCCCAAACTCCACTTATGGGATTATACTGAGTATATATATTGTTGAATTATAAAGTCTTGTGGGATTCTTTAGCTGTGTTACCTTTCTCTTTTCTTCTTCATTCCCGTTGAACATTCACTGCTACTACCTATAAGAGAAAGAGGAAATCACTAGTCAGACACCTAAATTGCTCATGTTGGAATGATTAGTCCTAATCCCCAATCAGCAGTTTTTCTTTAGATATTTATATATAAACTATGCATAACAGACTGTTGTCATGTTGTGTTGTCCTAGTCTTTACCCTTTAGTCCATTGGACTCAAACCTGAATTCTTTTGGATTGTGGAACAGTCAAGTCATATGTTTGGATTATTGGAGAAAGTATACATGTACATCTAACATGCCATGTAAAACTTAATTATTTGACTATAGTTGCCACTTTTTACTAATTTACATTGGCATTGAAAATTTCCACGTTAGGAGTACAGCGTTTTGATCCTATCGAAGACGACCTCATGTGCAAAATTCAAACCCGAGATATCTGAACAGTATATTTGTATTACATGTTAGTATAAGTTTTAAATTATGAAAATTCCATTTCTCTGGTCTCCATATTCCCAAAGAAACTTAACTAAAATGGGAATAAAGGTGGAGCAAAAAAGAACTGTCATTGACTTAAGACACTGGTAATGTATTGTACTCCGATGGTTGTACATAACATACTTTTTATAGATATATATATTATAGTTGTGGTAATTAATTAGGTTAGGTTAACTTTGATTATATAAAATTAAAACAAATCCAAATTTCTAGCTCTATGATATGTGGCCCAATGCTCTTACTGAAAACAAGCAAAGAAATTTTGCAATTTTATTTATTTATTTGAGAATGGTAATATAAACTTTGCAAATTTAGCAAAGCTACAAGCAGGTGTGACAAATTTAAGATCCTCATTAATTCTCTTCAGTCCTAATAATATGCATACTTTGTACACATTATTAGGTACAAACAAATGTTGATCACAAAAAATAAATTAAAGATAAATCATTTGGGAATGTCACCTATGTGGATATGATTTATTTCTTTGTTCCCCACTTTTGTGCATCTCTTTTTTTGGTTCATTTAACCTACCCATTACATTTCACCTTTACAAGTACTATATTATCACTAGCTATTTCTTGATCCTGAAGGTCCAACCATATATATTTATCCTCACCTATTAACCTTTTGTGAGTGCTCTTCTCTTTTGGCTTAATCTAGTATCGATCATTGAGGAATAATTTCCTTTGGCTTATGCAGAATTTGTCAACTAGTAGTGCACAATATATATATATGGAGATTCATTCTTGCCAAATTCATGTATCTGAGAATCCCATTTAACTTAGGAGTAATCCAGCATTTGAGTTTCTCTAAATTTTCTGCTTAATTTGTTATAATTGCCACACTTAATAGAAGTGACATCAAGATTTGGTTTTGAAAAACTAAGGATTTCTAAATCATTTTGTACTAGCAAATCATAATTATTGAAGTAGACGGCATATCCTATAATTTGTCTCCTACCTGAAAATTGCTTCTTGAAATAGTGGAAAAGTTACTAATAGGACATTAATTAGTGTCACTCAGATTAGATGTGACTTATTATTGGTATGATCAAATACTATGAATGTACCTAGTAAATATATCATCCGTCAATAGGTTACAACATTATCCCCTTCTCTGACTTTTGTGACTATAAAATATTTTGCAGAAATGAGAAGTTTTGTTATCTTTATGATGTGCTACAAAATAATATCAATTAATGAAAGTATGGAAGGGTCTCACATCAGATGAAAAAGATATGGATGATATCCTTATATATGGTCTTGGACAACCTCGCTCT
>NW_025886156.1:0-1134 GCF_002878395.1 Capsicum annuum
GCCGGATCAAAAAGACGAAACAAATTTGTAAACAAGGCCAATGATAGGTCAAATCGAAAAGGGAGGAGGACAAATTTGGATAAGGAGGAGAAAAAATTTCTTAGCTCAATTCACAAGTAGACCAAGGAAACAAAGCAACAAACATTGCGCTCTTTGACGAGTTACTCCAGACAACCCAAAGGTGATCAAGCCAGTTGACATCAACACATTGTAATTACATAGAAGGACAATAATATAGGTGAGGTGAAATAATTCTTTCTGCATCCTAATCTAGTATTCAACAATAAGAATAAACCAAAACCCCAACAAGAGAAACTAGCCACTATAATTACGTACGCAGTTTTAAGAGAAAATGAAAGAATTTCAGTGAGTTATACCATCTCAAAAGCAGATTTTAGTACCTTTAGGCAAAGGATCCAGATATCCAGGAAAGCAAAGAACAGAAATTAGAAAACCAGAAAGAGACGACGAAGAAAACAAACTGACCAATCTGGACTTGACATAAACTATATAAAAACATGGTTTCTGATCAAAATTGTGTTATCAACAACAAATTCATAAAGGATCCCAGATAAATGTTATATGGTGGATCCTCTTCCCTTTTCCTACTTATCTTTAAACAACAAACTGGAAGATAACCGGGGATCCATAGGGGGGTTCTTATTTGCTATAACGAACAAAAATCAGGGGAAAACTCAAACTTAACGAGAGAAAATCATAAGCAGACCAAAGAGATACCAAGAATAGGTAAAAACATAGATATAACATAATTCCTAAAAAAAAAAAATTTCTGCATTATTGATCATGGGAACAAAGAACGGGGTGCCACTTTCCTGAATATGCCCCTATAAGTTTTAAAACTTTATGTTTGTGAATAAAATCAGACAAGTGAGTCAGAATCAACAAAGATAAAACCATGAACAGAGAATTCAGCACTTAACAAAAATAACCATACAACATACCTTCCCAGCATTCAAACAAACTATACAACCTTCATAACAGACCCTACATTCATCATTAAAACAACCATATAGCCTCCACAATATACCTCATATCCATCACTCCAACATTATTACAGAGAAACAAGGATGAAGAAGAAAACGATAAGTTAAAAGGGACGAGAGTAGGTTTACC
>NW_025886157.1:0-1133 GCF_002878395.1 Capsicum annuum
TTAATATACCAAAAATTTAAATTTATAATAAGTGCAAATTATTCAGCTGCGGTAACAGATAAAAATATAGATAAATCATTAGTGTTATATTAAAAAAATATCAGGAATAGAATTAAACCCAGGAAGTAAAATATTTACAGCAAGATGCAAAAATTTATATGTATTAACAACAAAACATAAAATAACAGGAAAAAATAAGATTAACAAAATACGAATAGAAAGTCTATTCGAACAAATTGTAAAAATAATAGATAATAATGATTATAGCTATAGAGACATAGATATACAAGAAAATTTAGAAATAATAAATGATAGAATAAGTACAACGAAAAGAATAGCTGATAAAAAACCAGAATCATCAAGCTCATCAAAAAGAACAAGTTATGAAACAAATTCAACAAATAATTTAAACCAATATTACATAAAAGGAAAGGTAAATGAAAAAGAATATTTAATACTCTTAAATACAGGACAAGTAGAAAATTATATAGCAAAATATCTAGTAAAAAATGAAGAAATAAAAACTGATAATGATATATGCCCAGATCTACCAAGAAGTTTAATAAATAGTAAAAATATAGCAGAAAAATAAATAATAATAGGACTAAAAATAGAAAGTAAAGGACGAAATGCAAAAAACAGTCATAATATTAGGAATAAAATGGCTAGAACAAGTAAAACCATATAATATAGAACATACACAATTAACTTTAACATATAACAGAGAGAAATTATTCTTAAAAAAAGCCTTAACATAAAATGAAAATATATGTATTAATGAAGGTAGTAGTAGAAGAATATTACAGTAGATATTATACGCCTATGATAGATACAGCAGCAGAAGCTAATTTATGTAGATATAATTGCTTACCAGAAAGCAAATGGGATAAATTTAAAACACCAATTATAGTTAAAGGATTTAGTAATGAAGGAAGCTTAATTACTTATAAAGCTAGGAATGTAAAAATACAAGTATGGGATAAGATATTATCAATAGAAGAAATTTATAATTATGAACTAACATCAAAAGATATACTTTTAGGAATGCCGTTTTTAGATAAATTATACCCACATATAATAACTAGAACAGATTGGTGGTTTACAACACCATGTAAACAGAAAGTAAGAGCAAA
>NW_025886158.1:0-4689 GCF_002878395.1 Capsicum annuum
CACAATTATTTATATTTTTATATTCGTTGACACAATTTTATTTATATTTTATAGTTCACACTTGTATTTGTATTTTGTGATTCTCATTTGTATATGTATTTTATAATTCACACTTGTATTTGTATTTTATAGTTCACACCATCATTTATATTTTTAATCCATTGATACAATTATATTTGTAATTTATAGTTCATGCTTGTATTTGTATTTGTATTTTATAGTTCATATTTGTATTTTTATTTTATATGTTGCACCATCATTTATATTTTATTCAATTTACACTTATATTTTAAAGAATTATTTTGTATTTGTATTTTATATTTGGTTGCATATTGTATTTGTATTTTGTGATTTTATTTTTTTGTATTTATATTGGTATTCTATTTTCATCAATGCACTTTTATTTTTAAAAGAACTATTTTGTACTTGTATTTTTAGGTTGAGCGCACATTGTATTTCTATTTGTAATTATATTTATTTCATTTGTTTGTATTTGAATTTGTAGTTGAAAATATCATTAGTATTTTTAAACAATTGAAAATGAATTGTTATTTTTTTTCTACAAACACTTGGATTTATCTTCATTGATATGAATTGTATTTTATTAATACAACTTGAACCATACAAATACAAATAACTCTTGTTTATATATAAAAACAAAAAAAAATTGGCATACAAATACTAACGATGCATTTGTATTGAATGACACATTGCATATTTATATGTTTTAGATTCAAACAAATATAATTAATCTATATATTCGTTTGTATACAAATGCTAATTTTATTCACGATTAAACTAGTCAAATACAAATAATAATTTATTTGAAATATATAATATGATACAAATAAATATAATATATAAAATATAAAATATGACAGCAACAACAAAAAAATGAGAGAAAAAATGACAAAAAAGAGGAAAAGAGATTAAAAAATGAAACTAGAACGAAAACAAAAAAAAATTGCAAAAAAAAAAGAAATAAAAAAATAAAAAATAGATGGGAAAAATGGAAAAGAAAAAGAGAGAAAGGAAAAAAATATAAAAAAGAGAAAAAATTAAAAGGAAAAAAATGGAATTGAGAAAAATGGAAAATATAAAGAGGAAAAGGAAAAAAAGAAAAAAAAAAGGAAAAGAAAAAAAATAAAAAATTGGAAAAAAAAAAAGAAAGAAAGAGAAATAGAAGATAGAAAAAAGAAAAAAATAAGGGAGAAAATAAAGAGAGAAATTATATTGTATTTAATTGACAAGATTATGTATTGTAATTAATTAAAATATAAATTAAATAAAATAATTAAAAGCTTATAGTTGCTAAATCAAATATGTATTTATTTTTTAATTTCATTTTTTTCAAACATAAAATGATTTGAAAAGTCGAAAGCAGAAAAAGAAGTCAATAAAGACTAGATAAGAATATAATAACTGTAATCAGATAAATATGCACTCCATGCGAAAACAAAAACCAATAGGACCAACAATCAATTTCTACATGAAAAATGTGTTTTTAATGGTGTTTGAGTTTTTTTTAGTTGCTATATAGTGAGATGTTGTTATAAAAATATATATAATATAATATATATATATATATAAATATATATATATATATATATATATATATATATATATATAAATCGTTTTCAAATAAAACTTAATCGTTCTGGTAAAATGTTATTATTAAAAAATAATTTTTATATAGAATCTGATTGTGTTACATTAATATAACTTAAAACTTTAAAAATTAATTAAAGAACAATGGTTCTAAGCATACAAAAAGGCCGATCATAAAAAGGAAAGAAATTACAAAAGGTTTTCAAACAAGATAGAATCACTTCTAGCGAAATTAAACTCTATAAATTTGAGAGACAATTTTTAAAAAATATATATATAATAAAAAAAGAAAGAGATACGTGGCAGGGACTGAATTGATAAAGGTGTAAAGTTTAATCTATATCTATATCTATAATATATTTAAAGTGTGAAAACTTTTAAAAAAGTGATTTGAACTTTTTGCCCTTCGTTAAAAGTCCCCGCAATAGATAAAATTATTTTTTCACCTATTTTCTCTAATTATTATATTATATTTTTAATAATATTTGAAACAAAGGAATCCTAAAAATATATGGTAACAAAGAAATACATGGTATAATAAATAAAAAAATAAAATTTGCATGTAATATTTTCGATAAGCTAAACATGGTAGGAATCTAAAACTAGCGTAGGAGTCCTTCATAAATATATGATAAGTTTTATCCGTTAACAAACTCCTACAATACATGAGAAAAATTATATTTACAATAGACTGTGGGTATGTTTGGAAAATATAAAACAATCACTGGGAATCCTTCTTCATTATGAATGTTACTAATAAAATAATCATCCTATGACTCCCTTTATTGTTTTGTAGCAAAGGAGTCCCTAATACAAACTATATAGCCCAAAATAAAATTCAATCCTACATTTTTCTATTTTGAACCCTATTATAAAAGGAATTACAATTTCAAGGTTCTCTTCACAACTTTATCGTAACTTTGTCTTCAATCTCCAGGACGTAGTTTTGTGTTCAATCTTCAGAGATTGCAATTTCAAGGTTCTCTTCATAACTTTGTCTAGCTTTGTCTTCAATCTCCAACTTTGTTTGTTGTCACATCCTCTTCAACAATTTCAACTTTGCCTAAGTTCTCTTTTTTAGCTTTCTGCTTGTATTTGGAGGGACGAAGTGGTTTAGCAAGGGTAGTAGAATTTTGATTACCACGAGAGACAAGCACCTGATAATCACTCATGTGAACAAGGATAAAGTATATGAAGTCCTACTATTATCTGAGAATGAAGCTCTCGAACTATTTTGCATGCATGCTTTCAAAAGAAAATTTTTGGAGAGAGATTTTGAGGAACTTTCAAGTGAAGTATGCCGATGGACTCCCTTTAGCTCTTAAAGTTTTGGGTTTTTCTCTTCATGAACGAAACACAGAGCAATGTAGAGATATAATAGATAGATTGAAGAAAATCCCTCATGATGACATTCTAGGAAAACTTAAGATTGGTCCCAATGGGTTGAATAAAGATGAGATAAGAACAAAACTAGATATTGTATGCCTGTAAAATCACGAATCAAGATATTATGTGGAAAGAACACTTAGGAGTTGTGGTATTCACTTGATAGGAATAAGCTACCTCATTAAAAAATCTCTCTTACGCATTAGAGATTACTCGTTTGAGATGCATAGTTTGATAAGTCAAATGGGTCAAATGTGTTAAGGGAAGAATATGCAAACAACAGAATATGGCTTATCGAGGAGGTTCATAACCTTTTTGCTGGAAAGTTGGTAAGAAATATTTTAATAAAAAAATTGATAATTTAAGAAGTTGTTGGTATTGTAACTTCGTTATGTTGAGTATTTTGCTTCATATTTTTCTTGTTTTCTTGATAAATAGATATATGTTTCTTTATTTACAGAAAGCAAAAAAGGTGAAAAAAAACCTACGGATTTCAAAAAGTTACCATTTTGAAGATGATCATGTAAATCATAACGAGGTATTCAAGAAGATGCAAAGCTTACTAGTGTTAATATTTAGTCATAAAACTATTTGCCCAGAAAGCACTGTAACTTCTCTTTGTTCTAGCCTGCGGTGGATTGAATGACCGAACTATGCATCAAGTTTTTTGCCGGAGGGGTTTGAACCATCTCACCTCGTTGGGCTTTGTTTACATGGAAGTCGGCTTGTTGAACTTTGGCCAATACCAAAGGTATAGTGATATGTTTCTCTCCAAAACAACATAACTCCAGTTTTTAGATTTGCTTGGTTAATGCAAGTGAATTATTATGCTACACCAAATAAATGCTTTATATACGCAATTTACATCATGTACAAATTAAGCTTGCAAATCCAATATACAAAAACTTTATCCAAAATCATACGTATTATCTCTTCTCGTATCTCCAACAGCTCATACTTCTTTCATTTTTCAATTAAATGTTCAACTATATAGGTGGAATGGAACTACAGCTACAAGTTTTTGCAAGGATTTACCCAGAGTACTTATCGTTATATTCTTTTTCTCCATATGACAATCTCACCTTTCTCATACTCTAATTTTTTTCAGCAGACAAGTTCAATCATTTTTTCCAGTTGATTGAAGGATCTGAATTATACACAAGTCCCCTAATCTGAACACTCGATCTACCTCAATCATGTACCGTCCTTGTGCTAAGAAAGTAGAATTTCGTTAGATATCAAACAAACAAATGGAAGAAGCATTTGTGTACTAACTCTTATCTTATTAATGAAGTTTTTTTTCTACCCAAAAGGAGTTGCTGGAATAACGCCATATAGATATGCAGACTGATGCAACCACTCCATGTTGAATTTGCTGACTAGACTTGGCACCATAATCAAGGTGAGGATTAAAAGTGTGTTTTTATTAATAAGGAGAATATTATGGCCACAAGGCAACTTTAATTTTTCAAGTTTGACAGTTCTTATAATGATGATACTCAGCAGTAGCCAGTGATATTATCCTACATTTTCGTAACTATCGCAAGATGAGCTATAAATTTATGTTTACAAGTGGGCAAGAATTACCATCTGCACCCCAAGGAATCAAAAAACGTGAACAATGCACCATATCAAAAGCTCTAGATGAATATGACAATTTTATGGTACAAAGTACACCCATAACTGCTGGAACAC
>NW_025886159.1:0-1830 GCF_002878395.1 Capsicum annuum
TTGTATATTTTAAATATTGAAAAGGAACGATTGATTTTCTTTTTATGAATACTTGTTTTTATTTATTGATACGAGTTGTATTTATTGATACAAATAAATACAATTCAAATTTTTATACAAACACATTGTATTTGGATTTGTAAAATCATTTGTTTGTAATTGTATTTGTATCAAGTGATATTTGTTTATTGACAAATATGAATGATAATTTGATATACAAATACAAAAAGGTGCATTTGTATCAAATGATATATTACATATTTATATATTTTAGAATTAAGAAAATACAATTAATGGATTTACTTGTTTATATACAAATACAAATGATAAATTGTACATAGTCACGGTTAAATACAATATGCAATCGACTTACAAATACAAATATAAAATAATTCTTTAAAAATAAAAAGATATCGACGAAAATAGAATACAAATACAAGTATAATCCAAATATAATATAAATATACAAACACAATAAAATCATAATATAAATATAATTCAATATAATATATAGTAAATTATAAAATACAAATACAAAACAGTTCTTTAAAATAAAAGTGTGAATTATATCAAATATAAATGATGATGCAAACTAACAAATACAAGTGTGAACTATAAAATACAAATACAAATGCGAACTATAAAATATAAATATAAGCGTGAACTTTAAAATACAAATACAGTTGTATCAATGAATACAAAAATATAAATGACAGTGTGACTACAAATACGATAAATAATTGTAGTATTTATGTTATCATCCATGACTTGTGCTCAACTAGTCATATTTTTCAAAAACATAAAAAATATAAAATAGAAAAAAAAAACAAAGAAAATAAGTACAAAAAAGAAAACAAAAAAAAATCAAACAAGAAAAGAAAAGAAGAAAGTAAAAAAGAAATTAGGGATAAAAAAGAGAAAAAAAAAAGAAAAAAAAACAAAAAGAAATAAACCAAAAAAATAAAAATAGAAAAAAAATAGAAAAAGGAAAAGAAAAAAACGGGGAAAACACTAAAAAGAAAAAAATATAAAAAAAATAAAAAAAATAATGATAGTGTTTTTTGTGAGACTAAATATATAGCGTATTTATGTTTTTTATGAACGCAGATCACTGAGTAAAAGTGAATACAGCAGCTGAAAATCGAATACAACGGCTATAAATGGTAATTATGTAAAATGTGGCTATGAAAGGAGAGTTTTATAGCAAAGTTCCACTAATTCTGAAAGATTCCCTTTTTAAAATTATTTAATATGAACATCGGTAAAACATGATGTCTCTTCTCCCTTCTTCTACTTGAAAATATTGACGAATCATCATTATTACAAAATAATTTTATTGCAATTGTTATTTATTATTTTT
The DNA here is from genome assembly GCF_002878395.1 of Capsicum annuum. Lineage (NCBI taxonomy): Eukaryota > Viridiplantae > Streptophyta > Magnoliopsida > Solanales > Solanaceae > Capsicum > Capsicum annuum. The sequence goes on from NW_025886159.1 coordinate 1,361, forward strand.
AGAAAATGATGATCAAGGTTTGTTATATTTTAAATTTAAATTAGATTTAAGTATGGATCGTGTGTTGAATTAGTGAAATTTGAAGAGCAAATCTATTGGAAAAAAGGGCTATGGCGACGGTTCTCATACCGTCTTTATAGTCACCATAACCGTTCCAATAGACATACAACGACGGTTAGAGAATCGATACAACTGAAGGCATTACATAAGATCACAGGCAACGGTTAGAAAAATCATTTCTGAATCCCGAATTTTAGCGACGGTTATTTACATTGACCATATGCCAATGGTTGTCATGGTGTTGGGACGGTTCCAAACCATTCCTATATATCTACTATAGCGATGGTTATAAATATGATGAGGCGACGGTTATGAGGTTATAGAGACGACTTTAAATCGTCCTTATATATCTGATATTGCGATGGTTTATTATATGTTGGGACGATTTTCAACCGTCCCTATAAAACTTA
>NW_025886160.1:0-3233 GCF_002878395.1 Capsicum annuum
GAGGGAAAAAGTACACCCATTTTTCTCTTTTCACATTTTTATTATTGTTTACTCTCTCTTTGATTTATTATTAATTTATTGTTCATTGTTTCTTGTTGCTGCTTTGCTTGCTTCATTCATTGACATCTTTTTTATTATTATCATCATCTTCTTCATTACCATCTCTTCTTTGTTCATCATCATCATCATCATCAACAACTTTTTGTTGACCAAATTTTGAGGTCAAAGTTTGTTAGTATATCACTTAGGTGTTACTTCTTAGGTGATTTTGGTAAGTTTTAAATTTTAGTTGAATCTCTCATTTGGGTACACTGCTACATCTATATTTTCAACAATGGATAGGACCTGAACATGAATCTAACAGATAAGTCATCTTTTGCAATAGATGAGTCATCTTTTTCAATAGAGTAGTCATCTGTTGAACACATGATACAACTGTTGGATTCATGTTATAGGTTATATGTAGTGCTGTAACATGAATCCCAAAAGGTGCGTTATCGGTTGCAAGAGATCACTCATCTGTTGTAAAAGGTTAGTAACCTATTTTCACAAAATATCCTGTCCACGTGCTATGGTAGCACTTTGAGCCTAATATGGTGCATGATATAGAACACAAACTTATGAGTACTCGTCTCTATATTATTCAGTGAAAAGTTATATAATGGCATATAGTGAGAATATTAATTCGATGCCTCCTGAAGAATATTTGGTTATTCTGTAGAGATTAATACCTCCTCCATATATTGACCTACAGACTATCAAACCATAAAGAAGGCGATATAAGAGGAGGTATGGATTCAGAGAATCATTTTTCATCAAGAAAAATAAGTGCTCCATATGAAAGAACACTGGCCACAAAGAACAACATGCTCGAATCATAATGCACTATGATCATTGTAATAGTCTTGTGTTGTTGTTTGTTATGGACTTTAATAATTTTAACTCATTATTGGGAATGTAAATGTTATTATTTATTATATAAAATATGTTTTTATTAACTTGCACATCATTAAAAAAGGTATCAGGAACTAAATACAAAAGACTAAACAATATTTTCAACAGATTACCCATCTGTTGCAATAGATGAATTTCTGCTGGAAGAACATAATGTAGTTTATCAAATTAGGACTGTGTTCAACCAATAGACGACAAATCTATTGCAACAGATAGGTAATCTGCTGGAAGAACTCAAAATCCTTGCTACTGTACTGGAGTGTGTTCTTCCGACAAATGGACCATCTATTGCAACAGATCTATTGAAAGAACATTATACAATTCATCAAAATACTGGATGGTGTTCATCCAAAAGATGACCAATCTTTTGCGATAGATGGGCATTTGTTGGAAAAACACAATACACTTTCCCAGTTCTTGCAACTGGTTTGTGCTATTCAAATAGATGACTAATATATTTTAATAGATGATGCATTTGTTGGAAGAACTCAAATTCTTGCTATTGCTACCGGATTCAAAATTGTGCCAAATTCTCAAACTAAACCAGGTAACTCCAACCCCCAACTTGTTAAGAAGAAGAAATAGACAGAATGAAAATTAAATAATAAATAAATTCAAAGTCAACCAAACACAGATTTTTGAATCCATTACATATAAAAATACAATAAAAAATAAAATAAAATAAAACATACATTATATTCCTCCTCTCTTGGGTAGATCCGATATAATAAAACAAAATAAATACGCTAAAAGAAAAAAAAAACCTAACCTAATTATTATTATTATTATAAATATTATTATTATTATAGAAAAGGGACTAAAATGCCCTTCAACTATGTGAAATGGTGCAAAAATGCCCTCCATCTACCTATAGGGCCTGAAATACCCTTCCTGTCTACTTAGTGGGCCTAAAATGCCCTTTCCGTCTATCTATTAGGGTTGTTTTTTTTCCTTTTATTTAAGAAAAATTATATAATACCACAACTTATCTTTATTAAACTACATAAAATTTCTATTATTTTTATAAATATTAACCAAATAAATAGTGCATAATATCAATTTTTTCGGCATTCTAAATTGATCTGATAAATAAAAAGAAAAATAACATAAATAGCCATTTAAAAAAAATTATTACATATACATAGTCGTATTAGTTGGCTGTCAGGTATATCATATAAAATATTTATGTTTATAACATATTCTAGCTTATAGAAAAATAATTATATATTAAATCCTCACATTTCTTATTTATAGCCTATTTTTATGGAAGCCTTTGTTCATTCCTTTTTTATCTACTATATCAAAAAATTTTATTTTTTATTTTATTGCCTACTTTCACGATGCGTCCATAAAAATATGTGATATATTTATACCATAAAAATTTATGGTATATTTATATATTATACAAATTATATTTATATCATAAAAAACATATGGTATATTTATACCATACAAATTATATTTATACCATAAACATACATGGTATATTTTAGATATAAAAATTTTATAATATGTAATATTGAAAATATTTATTAATATTTAATAAATAATTTTTAACAAGAAAAGTACTTCTGACATAATGAGATATACCATGAAATTTATGTAAGACCCTGCAAAGTCCTAGTCATTTCAGTCCTTTATAGCATGCCAAAAGAGGTCCCAGACTTAGAAAATTTCAGCGAAGTATTTACACTTAGCCTCATTTTTGGCCTCGATATTTTATTGGGATCATCTATGATCTTTCCGACCTTAGAATGTTGATTTTAAAATTGATTCATGATTAGGGATATTTATAGGTCATCTCGGGTGAGTTTTGGAATTTTGGACGTCTTTTGAGTTACGTTTGGATGACCAAAACAACAATCCAACACGATCTCGACGCGTTGCATTGTCTATCACATCGGTACCATCGATGCGAAGCATCGTTGATTGCATCGACCCCATTGATGCGGCGCGTCACCCATTGCATCACTGGGCAAATTTTGTGTATTAAGTTACGGGTTTGTGGGGATAATTTGGTCATTTTTTCCTTACAATACTCAGCCATAACACGAAACTAAACCTCCCAAAGGGCAAAATTCACTCATTATCTCGCAAATACTCTCAAGAACAAAGCGTTAGTTTCATCAAGTTTAAGTCCAAGTTCCAAGAATTCACCACAATTCTCATGAAATCAACAATCAAAGTATGCTAGGTGTTCATCCTTGGGTTTACTTCCACCCTTGGAGTTCAAGAACCCAATTTATAACTACAAGTTTTTATATTCATAATTTACAAGC
>NW_025886161.1:0-3934 GCF_002878395.1 Capsicum annuum
CAAGAAACACTTGAACTAAGAAAACAATAAAATTTCTCCGATTAATGAATTCTTGAATGAAGAAGTTGGGGAACTCCGATTCTAAAAACTTGAAAAAATTCAACAACTTCGATTTCCTCTCTTTTTGCTCAAGATCGCCATTAATGGCGAGCTCAAAGCTTCGAATTTTCACAATGTCATATATAATTTTCAACATAACCCATGTATAATTTTCAACCCATTTTTTTTATTTTCTCTATTTTTGCTCAAGATCCGTCATTAATGGCAAACTCAAAGCTTTGAATTTCTACAATGGGAAAGAATTCAACATTAATGGTGATCTTGAGCAAAAAAAGATGAAATTGGGTTCAAGAACTTCACTAAAACGCCATTCAAGAACTTCATTAACCCGTCATTCAAGAACTTCATTAATCCGCCATTTTTTTCCAAGAATTCTATATTTGACCCAAGAAGATAAAATTGATTGAAGAAGAAAATGGAGCAAAATGAAAAATGGGGAGGAAAAAAGAAAATAATAAAGTTAAATAATTAATTTTTTTAGATTAAAAAAAATGATGTGGAAATGACGTGGTATGATGTGGCAGCGTGTGCATCATACCACATTCCAAATGACTGGTTGTCAGTTTTCGGGGGAGGGGGAGGATAATAATTCCACTTTAAAATAGTTCAGGTGGATAATAATTCTACTTTAAAATAGTTCAGGGGGGTAATAGGTCACCTTTAAATGTTGATTGTTAGTTGAGATTTAGGGTAAAGGTTGGGGGGCTTTTGACCATTTTCTCTATATTAAATTTCCATATTTCTTATTTGTTGCCTATTTTTGTGGAAATCTTTGGTCGTTCATTTTTTATATACTATATCAAAATATTATGTTTTTCTTTTTTACTGCCCGTTTTAACGATGCCTCCACAAGAATGTATGGTATATTTATACCATAAAAACTCATGGCATATTTACATATAGAAAAGACATGTTTTCCCCCCTGAACTTGTCCTCCAAACTCACTTTAGCACTTAAACTTAACTTCCATTTATTTACCCCCCTTAACATCTTTAAAATGTATTAATTTCACCCTTTGAAACTGAATACCGCTCTCACAATGGAGAGTGTATGTTGACACCCAATTTTTATTCTCCGTGCTTAAAATTAACGTCTTCAGGCTTCTTGCCCATTAAAGGAGACAAAATACAATTTTCACATATTTTTTACAATTGTTAATAAATTATTGATATTCATCCTCACTTTAGGATTTTATCAATTTATTTTTATATTTTTACTTTTTATAATTTATTAATGTTTTTTTTCTTATTTTAGAATTCTTATCAATTCATTATTATTTTTAACATTTTACAATCATCCGCATATGTGCACGACATGATGTCACATTTTTTTTACAGTATTTTTAAATTAATTAAATTTCAATATTCTTTATATTTTTCTGTAATTATACATCGTCATTCATTATTTTATATTTTATTTAATACTACCTGCAAATGTGATTCAATTTAATTATTTTAATACACAAAACATAAATCAATCAAATCAAAATCATGTCAACTTTTCAAAGATGTTTTTTTCCTTTGATTAACAGTATCACACTACTCCCTCTGTTTCATAATAAATGAATTGTTGAATTTTGACACACATATTAGGAAAAAAAATTAAAGACATAAATTTAACACAACTTTCCATTTTTACCCGAAAAAGAAAAAATTGATCTTATAATATCTTTTCAAAAGTTAATTGGTTGTCAAATCATAAGGGCAAATTTGAAAACAATTCAATGATTGATTTATTTTGAAATACCAATAAATATCCCAACAATTCACTTATTCTGAAATGGAGGAAGTATTGATTAATAGTAGCATACTATTGATTAATAGTAACATACTATTTGATGATTAAAAGGTAATTTTTTATTTTTTGAATAAAATATAGGTTCCTTTTTATTATAAATGGAAGGGGTTTTTTACTTTTTCTTTAACAAATATACACATACACACGCATACACACACAACACACACAAACTCACGCACTAACACACACAAACATCAGTACTCTCTCTCTCTACCTTCTCTCTACCACTTCTCTCTCTAAAAAGAAACAAACAGCCACATAACCACAGCTCCACTACTGTCGGCGACCACCATCACCACACGCATCTCTCTTCTCTCCTTACTACTACCGACAAAAATGCCATCAGATTTGCTCCAGCCGCTGCCGCCCCTATTCTCCTTCTCTCCAGCCGCTGAAACCTGCTACTCTGGCGAACCACCACTCCGAAGACCACCATAGCCACACGCCGCCCCTTCTTCCCCACTTCTTCTCCTCTTCTTGCTGCTCACTCTCTCTTCTCTCCTCTATTTACTGCTGTAGCACCGAGAAAGGATCAAGTTTGACCAGATTTTGTGTGATTTTGGCGTTGCTCCGGCAAAAGTCATTGAAGCAACGCCGTTTCGGTCATTGATTTATTTTGTAATATATATTAAATGTGGTTGGTTGATTGTTAGCTTCGCAGAACTGGTCGGAGTTGTACATTCTCTGACGAACTCCATTTTTTGGTGGGATTTCGCTATTTTTAGACTGCATTTTATTTTATTAATATATTTGTATATTGTGGCTTATTCTTGCTGTTGCTGCTATATTTGCTCCATTTTTTTTATTATGTTTTCCACTGGTTGGCTGTTGTGTTGAATCAGACATTGATTTTGGACTGTTTTGTCATTTACATATTTTTACTTGACTGATAAAGAATATGATACTACACGATACATGGCCAATGATATTATTTTTTCGTGGAATTTTTGAGGCCATCACATTACAAAGACGGATTTTACTTTTCTAAAATATTATTTTACATCAAGGGTTGACGCATGATCGATGAAGAAATTATTCATCGATTTTCGAGGTCTTCATAAATAAAAGGATGGATTTTACGTATACAAATACGTAACAAAATAAGTATTTTCGGGCGATGACAAAATCTGTAGAACATTTCAAAACTTTATCTGAGCCTACTGTTTAACAAAAATTATATTTTTAAATACGTATATGCACACATATTTTTCAATTTATTTTAATTATTGTTTATTTGTTACTAACATTTTATTACTTATACAGGTTATCAAGAATATTTATCGGGAATGACATTCAAAGAAGACTTTAAATTGTGTCTTTATATATTTTTTATATTTTTACACTTGTATAAATGTTAATCATAGTGAAAATTTTATTTTTTGGGTGTTGGACGGGATATTGTTCATTTACATAATTTCATCGCTTTAGGAAAAACTTAGGTTGTTAATATTTATATAAAATAATTAATTTAATAAACTAATTCACACATTTACATATTACATAGTCTTTTCTTTAAAACAAGCTTTCTTATTTCGATTTAATTTATTTGTTTACATATATATACTAATATAATTTTGATTTACGACGACAAAACATATATATTTTTACACTTAAATAAGAGAGTCAACTTAATTAAGTAATTTATATATTTTTTAGTTTTTTTTTCAAATAAATTTTACTTTTTTTATAATTTTAATTAGATAAAAAAAATTACTTGTAAATACATTTCTTTTTTTGGCATACAAAAAATACATTTCTTTTTCATGCATCATAAAATACTTTTTCTTTTCACATGTATTTGTATATTTTAAACATTTATATTTTTCAAAAGAATCATTTTATACTTAATACATACTTTTTTCATATACCTCCTCCCTCTTTGATAAATTTAGTTTAGCCAGGTACCACAGTTGTGGATCCCGAAGGATGCCTAATTCTTTCATTCGAGATAATTTGAACACTTACCTAGAATCTCAATTGATTTTTTTCAGACTAAAAACATCAATCATACGTGTTAATAAATAAACAGGTTCCCTTATTTTCCTTAAAAATTAGGTGACAACTCTGTACAAAATTT
>NW_025886162.1:0-5669 GCF_002878395.1 Capsicum annuum
AATTCCTGATTATTGATGTAGCATGGATCCACCCTGGCAAATAGCCAAAGGACGTGGCAGAGGACGAAGTCAAAACTCTTCATACTACGAAGGACGAACAAACTCTACTTATTTTGGTAACAAAAATAATTCTGCATATAGCTCTGCAAGTTCTAATCTTCTGATATTACAACATGGAAATAGGACTTTGGTCAATTCAAAAATTATCCAGGAAGGATCATCATCAAAAACACAGAATATTGGTTCCTCATTTCATTTGGAAGATATTTCAGAAGATCATCCTTTGTACAAACAACCTCAATCTTATATATCCGATCAGCAAAAAACTGCAGATTCATTTGTATCTATAGTCCAAGAAAACTCTAAAAATAAACCCACATATGAGAAACTGGATGCTAGAGAACTTATCCTACTTATTGAAAATCCGCATATTTTGCGACAAGAAAATTCTGAAGAAGTTTGGCGATTACTTCAAAAATACTTAACTACCAATGTTTATTTCACAGGAGAATCATATAAAACACGAAATTTTTATGAAAATATTTTGGTTCAGAGATTCAATGCAGATTTTGAGCACAGTTCGATGGGAGACACTACCCCAGGTGTACATGGGTACTCCAAGATAATTATTAAAAAACTTATTTCTATTAAGGAATGGAGAATTTCATCCATGACTCATAAAACTATGCCTATGGGACCAATGGGAGAATCTCAGATAAATTTCACATATTGGAATTATATTAAGTCATTTTCTCAAGTTTTATATTATAATAACATTAAACACAAACATACTTGGTTTATGAAAATATGTGCCAAGGTCTTTGATAAACCCATTCCCAATTGGCTTATGCAATGGTGGACTTACCACGGACCTACCGTTAAAATATTACCTCCAGAATATCCTCCTCTTTATTATACATGTAAAAAATCATCACCCTCCTGACTGAAATATACCTTTTTGAACATATTTGTAAAATAGATACTATTGACCAAATGTATTTCTTTATAGAATTCTCTATCCCTTGGATTCATAGGTGGTCGGTTGAAATAGGTTATACTAGCCAACAAATTTCTGCTTTATACAGTCTTTTACTGCAATTTCTAGGACAAATTAACTCGTGAAGATCCTCTTACAAAACTCACATATGGACATGATCAACGAGAAAATATCATCAAGAAAATTCCTAAATATGAACAGACTCCTCAAAAATCTATTTTAGTTGAAGATAAAAGTCTCAATTATGTTTTCAGAAGAATATCAGCTCACGATGGGAATAAAATGGAGATGATAGAACAATACTTAGCAGAAGTACAAAATAAATTACTCCAAACAGTGGATCAAAACTTAGATACATCAATGAAAAGTGATGAAGTAAACACTGAAGATATCACAGAGTCCCAACCTCCAGAAGTGATGGGCGAAACAGAAAAAGTGATTGAAAAAACTGTAGCATTTATTAGAAAATGGAAAGGCAAAGACTAGGCGGGACCCAGCAGCTGAATTATTAAAAACTTTACTATACATAGGGACCCATATATTACTGTGCAAGATGCTTTTTTTTTCTATTTAAAGCTACCTCATTCAGTTGTAAGAGAAGCAAGCTTTTCTTTTATTTTCTATCTCTAAAATACTCTCCCTTCTCTCTAAGATCTTCCCTCTTGTACAATATATCTCGGAGATAAATAAGAAGGCAATAGCCACTGTTTGTTAATATTTTTAGGCCTTGCTTCCGGCTATTAAGGTACATATTACTTTCTTATTTGTGTGCACTTAATACAAATTCTACCCTTACCTAGTCGTGACTATGTCTGGCGAAAAGACTTCTTATATCTATGTTGAAGGTCTAACTTCGCTTACATGTTAACAATGAAAGATCCAGACTCTATCAAAATATAAAGAAATTTTTCTGTAGTTTCTTGACTTGGTTCTGAAATGGTGGTACAGTCGAGTTCAATACACTTATGTTAACCTTGTCTTTGTGACTACATCTAGTAAGTTGTGCCTCTTTAGCGTGTTGTACTGATACGAAAAGGGCGACTTCTGCACAATTAGAACTTCTAGACACATGGGTTTAACATAAGGTTATTAAATCTCTGATAGGCCCCTTGTTTGGATAAAAGATTCCATACAGTCATTAAACTATTTGAAATTCTTTTATATTTCGGTTGGTGCTTTGGTTTGATTTTCTGACTTTGGCGTAATTTGATATTGTTACATGGTCTGGCAGACTGAGTGGCATACCTTAGCCTAGTGAGATCCTGTAAATGGTATCAGAGCCTAGGAACTTTCATAGTAAATATGTTAAGAGTAGTCAAGTTTTCAGCATAGATATAAGGCTTTTATAATCATGGATATGGGTGAAGTTAGTACTAAGAATACAAAACTCGAAGAGGTAGATTTACCTCAAGATATGGATTTATTAAATAAATGAACAATTCCAAAAGTTGAATTAAAAATCATTTATGAATACGGATTTTTTGATAAAATAAAACATAAACAAATTATTAAAACAACTGAGCAATCTCTTGCTTTAAATGCTGGTGGACAGACTATTCAACTCCTAAATAAGAATGATATTGATATTTTTAAACGCCATTATAATTATATGCATATTGGTCTAGTACAAATTACCTTTAGACCTTTAACGCTAAAGGGACTCCCTGAAACATTTTTAGCTGCTTTACGTGATGCTGGAAATTTAAACATTAGAAAATCTTTAATGGGATCTATTGAATCTACTCTTGCCTATGGTCCTGTATATTTAAATACTCAGCCAAATTTGCAATTATCTCTGACTGATGTAAATATTCTTCATGCTTTAACCTTAAATGTGAAAACTCATGGTTATGATTATGCGCCTGGATCTGAGCTTATAGGATTATCTTACCGCATATATTATCGTTTATTATCAACCTTAAATCCTCGATGTAAATTGATTGAAGATACTTCTGATTGCACTATGCTTATTGAAACCAACTTTATAAAATCCAGGGTTACTACCCGAAGACCTATTCGATGGGATGAAATTGATTTCTCAAAAACATGGATTTTAAACTCAGTCACTTCTCCAAAACAATTGGCGGAGGATATGACTAATTCAGAGTTAACTCATGTAACTCAAAACTCTGATGGACGAATTTGTCTGCAATTTGATAATAATCCTCCAGTCTATAGAAATTCTTTTTCTCTGCCAAGAAGACTTCCTTCTATACATCATATTTCTCATATAGAACCTGATTATGGTCCAGCTAGGAATCGAGCTGCATCTTTGCATACTATTAATTTTGCAGATTCGCATGTTACACCTAAAGGTGTAGAAAAGATTAAAATCAACTCTAAAACTAATATAGTTCAAGATTTTGATAATGAAAATCCTACCCCATCTGAGATGGATTTTGATATTAATTCTGTTTAATTATGATGACACAACTTATTGATTTTAGTCCTGGTTCTCAGGCAAGAAAATATATTCAAAAAGAATTTTTTTGTGAAAAATGGAAAACCTTTAGGACATGGTTTTTTGAAACTTATAGTCCAGATGAATTACGAAATATTTTCGAAGAATTCTATGAAATATGTGTCTTACATAATAAAATTATCTTTTTTGTGCCATGGTTTATATCTGCATATTTGCTGTCCTATATAAAAATAATTGAAAGATCTAATCAAAGTTCTGATGGTACAATTACTCAAGCTATGTATCCTCCTTAGTCTTCCTTTATATTACCTAATAATACTGGAATGACTTTTTCTACTTTTCAAAAATTTGTAAATGAAGATGTTGGAAAAATCACTGTTTCTGAAATAAATAACCTTATTGTCCAAAATAATTATTTGAGTCTTTATGTTAAAGTTTTGGGAGAACATATTTCATTTCTTGATAAAAAACTTGACGAATTAATTGAGTTAGTTAAAAAACTTAGCACGCAGATGGATTCTTCTAACATTCCTTCTACTTCCAAAACCAAAGAAGAAGAAGGATATATTTTATCTAAACCTTGTATCCAAAGACCTCCTGAAATAGAAGGATTTGAAAAAGTTTCTCAATTAGACCAATTAGAAAAACTCTTAGATAAAAAATTCTCTTGTTTAAACATTCAACCTCTTAATGTTTCTAATGATTTTGTGCAAAAAATCGAGTCTAATTTTGCTGATAATATCAAATCTACTCAAAACGTAGGAGACGTTATCTCTTCCGAGCTAAATAACCTCAAAGGTATGATTAAAAAACAATCAGGGAAAAGATATGCTGACATTCCCCGTATGTCTACTGCATATTATCCACGCCCAACTCTTCAAGATGTTCTGATAGAGGAAAGGGATTGCAATCAAACAAATACTTCTTATAGTGGAGAAGCTATTTATGAATGGAATATTGATGGATTATCAGATCGACAAATCTCTATTCTTATCTAATGTATGTCCATGTATTCTACTATTGCCACAGCTACTGTATCAGTAGAAAATCGGGCCAATCGTACTGACCCAACAATTTGTAAAATGATTGTTGCGGGCTTTATTGGCCAACTTCGAGGCTGGTGGGATAATTTCCTAGGCGATGATAAACACGAGGCTATTTTTAATGCCATTAATGATAAACCCAAAAAAGACAATTTAGGATGACCACTTCGGGCAGGACGATCAGATGCTGCCTATACCCTTATGCTTACAATTATTGAACATTTTGGAGGTAGATTTACCAATCAGTATGAAAACATTAGAACTCTTCTTAATGGTTTAAAATGCAAACATTTAGGAGAATTTAGATGGTATAAAGACACCTTTCTTAGTAGGGTTATGGATTTACCCGAAAGTAAGTATGACAATTGGAAAACTAAATTCGTTGATGGTCTTCCATCTTTATTTGCTGAAAGAGTTAGAAAATCACTTAGAGGATCTTATGGCGAGGTTTAGTATTCAGAAAAAACTTATGGTCAGCTTATAGTAGCTTGTACTCAAGAATGTTTAGCCCTTTGCAACGAGTTAAAATTAGCCAGACAGATTAAGCTCGACAAACTTAGAGAAAAATCCCAATTAGGAGATTTTTGTGAACAATTTGGTATGGATAAACCATTAGCGAGAAAAACCCAAAGATATTCTAAGCCTGATAATTCTAGGCATATAACCAAAGAAGAACGTGAAACTACAAAATGCTATCGTAAGTCTATTAGATTTACGAAAAATAGATGAAAAAGAGAGTTAGAAAAAATCAAGTGCTATAGGTGCAACCAATATGGTCATATAGCTCCAAATCGTAAATTACAAAAACTCAAGTCCTTAGGACTTTCTGAAGAAGTGCATGACCAAGTTTACAATTTATTATATACCTCGGTTCTGAATCTGAACATGATTTTGAACTACCTAATTCTGGTAGCGAACCCGATCAGATTAATAAATGCAATGATTGTGATAATGATAATTGTTATTGTGATGGCATGATGTATAAACTTCAAGCACAATTTGATGCGAATACTCTTGACATCTGGTCATAGTCTTGACATCAACTATAAATTGCCAAATACTCATATATGTCGAAATAAAGTCTGCATTCCACATTTCTTCTTTTTGGTAAAAAATCATTTACATCCTCCTATTATTTTAGGAAAACCTTTTATAAATGCTATTTATCCTTATACACATATTGATGCGAATGGTTTTAAGGCTACTT
>NW_025886163.1:0-1919 GCF_002878395.1 Capsicum annuum
TTTCATGAATCAACTGAACTTTTTCCATATCTTCAAGAACAGAATTCAGCCTGATCAATACTACTTTACCAACCTCAAACCATCCTATTGGTGATATTTACCTATGCCCATACAGTGCTTCAAGTGGAGCCATATGAAGGCTAGCATGATAACTATTATGATAAGCAAACTCAATCAAAGGTAGATGATCATCCCAAATTCCTTTAAAGTCTAAAACACAAAGTTTAAGAATATTGTCTGACATTTATGTGTTCACGCTTCACTTATGCTTTAAGCACATGCCTTGTGCGATGGGCTTCTTAGATGCATAAAGTGACAGAATTCCTGCCAGCACTTGTGTGTTTAGGCTGTACCTTATGCATGAAACATACACCTTGTGTGATCTTGTTGATGAGTGCACAATGGTCCAATGGACACACATGAAAGTTCTAAATTTTGTAGTAGTCTTTGTGGTGTCTATGTACTCCATTGACCTTGAAGTTATCTTTTTTGATAAATTCCTTTTGCATAAATAAGTACACCTTTTTTTTTTTTTTTTATCAAACCACACCTTTTTAAATATTCTTATTCAACAATATATGAAGATCATGAAGAACACTTGAAATTCAAAAATTGATCCTTGATCAAACAAGCTCCAAATTTAATGAAACTTTAACCACGAGCACCTTTCAACCTCCCAAACAAAGCCTATTTATTATTAGGATCAAATCCTCAACCAGTAGCTCCAAAAATTAAACCCACTTGAAATTTCATCATACCATGAAAAACACCATGAACATGAGGAATTTGAAATTAGAAACTCAAACCCACTAATCTTGTGCTAGAAACTCAAAACAAACTCAATTCAACTTTGAGTTCTGACTTACTTTTTGAATATTTGTATTTCTTAATTCTTTTTTTGATTTTAGAATTAATGAACCTAGGATTGACATACATAGGAATAAATATCAAGCCTAAGTACTAAATGATACAATTCTAATCCAGAAATTAGAATCAAAATATGGAAAATTGAGATAAACAATGAAAGGATAAATGGAATATGTAAATTCAATCAGATTATGAGCAATAAAGGTTTCTACGCTTTCACTCTCAATTGAATCCAAAGGACCAACAATAATACCTCAATCAAACATAAGAGAATCCCATTGAATTCACAAATGGATGAATCCATATGATTAATCAAATAAAGAAGTTAAAGAAACAATTAAGAGAATCCACCCCTAATCGCTCAACTAGATTAAGTACCTAGTTTAGAATCAATCTGTTAAGCTAAACTAAGATAATTGGGAATATACCTAAAGCTACAATCTAATAAATCAAGTCACCTAAGACAAATTCACAATTCAATATAATATAAGCAAATGAAATGGCTAAGCTAACATTTGTAGTTATTGCCTTTGCAATAATAACACATTACAAAAATAGCCCAAAGTGACTATTTCAGAAATAACCCACAAGGGGCCTTCTTTGCTCACCAAGTACCTTGCCATCACCCAAGTGGTTCTTTTTATCACCAAAGGCTCTTGTATGCACTTTTTTCATCCAAGGGTAATCTTGATCACCCAAGAGATCTTTTGCTTTGCCTGTTCAAGGCTCGAAGATATCATCCATATGTGGAAGCCCATCCCTATGTCCTTTATATAGTCCATCAAAAATATCACCATGGGTTGTGTATCTAAGGGTATAGGTATATCACGAATTGTGCTAGCCATCCTTGTATCATTCTCTCCTTTTTCAAAAGGATTCATCCTTAAATCCAAACCTTGCATAAACATAACAAGGACGAAACACTGAGGATTCCTCATAGAATGAGAGGTAATATAAGAGTTAGCACAATTATAACCATGATAAAGAGGTACAACATTGCAATACAACCATGAATCATTTATGTTCAATATGAATAATTAAAATATATAAAA
>NW_025886164.1:0-2671 GCF_002878395.1 Capsicum annuum
AATTACAAATTTTCCAAAAATGATTACACATTTGAATTCGTTCTTGTTTTATGTGAAACAGAAATTAAGTTTCTACGTAATTCTGGAACATACAAGACATTGTTAAGTGTCAAGATCTTGCCCGAAGTCATTTTCAAGCACACTTTCCCTGTTCCTTCCACCTTAGCAGTAGCGGAGTTAGCCATGTAGATCATTTCTTCTACTTGAGCCGGAGCGAATGACGAAAACAACTCTTTATTGGCACATACATGGCGGGTGGCACCAGAATCCATCCACCATTCGCGAGGATTCCCCACCAAGTTGCATTCTAAGAACATAGCACACAAATTATCGCATTCTTTATTGGATTCAATCATATTTGCTTGATTATTTTTCTTGCCTTTCTTTGGGGAACGACAATCCGTGGACTTGTGGCCAATCTTGTCATAATTGAAGCATTTTTCCTTGAATTTCTTCTTGGGTTGATTGCTTCCTTTTTCAGCTTTCTTTCTTTTCTTAGAATTGTTTTGGTAATCTTCTACAATATGTTCTCCATTAATTGTAAAATTCCCTTTTGACCTTCTCTCGGCAGCTTTATTGTCCTCTTTAATACGCAGTCGGACAATAAGATCTTCGACAGTCATCTCCTTGCGTTTATGCTTCAAGTAGTTTTTGAAGTCTTTCCACAAAGGTGGTAGCTTCTCAACTATCGTTGTTACTTGAAATGCATCATTCACAATCAAACCTACAAAGCAGTTTATGTGAGTATCAAGAACTTTTTAAATTTGTTCAACTAAGGTATTTTTCAAAGATATACCTTCTACTAGGAGATCATGTATGATGACTTGCAAATCCTGCACTTGAGAGACAACCGATTTGCTATCTATCATTTTAAAGTCCAGGAACCGTGCAACGAGGGATTTCTTAATTCCCACATCCTCTATTTTATATTTTTGTTCAAGTGTCCCCCACAATTCCTTCGATGTCTTAATTCCACTGTAAATATTGTAGAGGTCATCTTGGAAACCACTCAGAATATAATTTCTGCAAAGGAAGTCTGAATGTTTCCAAGCTTTTACAATTACGAAACGCTCAGTGTCCGAGGTTCCCTCGGGCACCTCAGGAGCGTCTTCGCTATTGAACCATTTCATACACAAGTGGTGAGGTAAAGAACATCTTTTGCTGCTATCGTTTAAAGTCAATGCCCACAAATTTTTCGGACTTCTCCGCCGGTGCCATTGTAGGCGGAGCATTTGTGCGACTTGATGTGGCAATATTATTTGCCCCCACAGACGTTGTTGCATCTTGCATTTGACTATCGCTTATCATTTTTCCTGTCACCACAAGACAAAAAATACTTATTATTTTCAAAATACTACTTATAAAGTTAAGCAACTTTAAACTTTTCTTCTTGTTTCTAATTGACGATGAAGTTTTTATGACTTTCAATTGTCAACCGAATGATCTTTCACTTGTGATGAAGTATTTATGACTTCAAATCACTAGTTAAGTTCAGGCGGAGTAGAAAGTTAAAACTTTAATCTCCAAAAACAAGCTATACAGATTCTAAAATTTATTTCCTTAAGATTGTTATTTCCTTCTATGGGTATGCAGAATCTGTATATACAGAACAACAACTTCAACTAGTTCAAGTTTAAAACAAGAACTCAATGAATTACAAAAAATACCCTCAACATAAGATCAAAGTGATCTTTCTTAGAAGTGTATTTTATTTTCAGAAATCAAGATGAAACAGAAATGGCCAAGTCGCCCGAATTCACGAACTTTCCTTAAGGAAATAATTTCACTCACTGTACCCGAGGTTGCAAAATTTTTCTCTTAGAATTAAATAGCCAAAAAAACCAATCGTAGCGGTACCTCAAACAACTGGAATATCTCTGAACTCACTGAACATTTTGAATGATCACACAGAATATTTTTAAGGGAAGAAGAGTGTTTATTATTCTAAAATTTTCATTCCAAAACCTGTGGATAAAAGCAGGTTTATACAGCCACAAGATGCCTCTTCTGAAAAGTGGCAATGGTTCATTTAAAAGGTGTAACCTTTTCTGAAAATTCATGTCCATTCGTCCAAACAGCGTGTCTGTTCCGAACAGGCATGCCATTTTGTGAATTAGTGTGTCATTTCGTTGAAGAATTGCATTATTCTGAAGCATCAGTTTGAAATAGTGCAACTTTTCTGAAGCATCAGTTAAGTTCGAACATTGCATCTATTACTGTTACTGCATGAATATAAATGGAGCATTAAACACACAGAGAAATTTTCCTGCATTTTTTCAATTGATCAGATTTCGTCAAATAAAGTTTGTCCAAAAAAGATAGATCTCATCGATCGATCATTTGACGAAGCCGAAGCCGAGTGAGCGATGACAACAGCATGAGGCATATCTTATTTCTTGCCTCACTTATCATGTGGAGTAAGTGTTCTAGATTATAAACACTTCCAAGTTCTCTTCTTCCACCAATGTGGGAGTAAGAGTAAACTTTCTAACTTGGGAGTACACTTTCCATTTTAGTGTCTCCTTCCCTCCACCATTTTACTCTCCAGTTTTTCATTCACTCTTCTTTCATATAGTATGAACCCAACAGAAACTGCTAAGAAAATATTTATTGATGAGAAAATGTAAATCATAAAGAATATACTCAAATATATATGTATATACTTGATCCA
>NW_025886165.1:0-4015 GCF_002878395.1 Capsicum annuum
TATATTGACCTGAGCACTATCAAACTGGGACGAAACCCATATAAAAGGAGGGGTGGAGTTGGAGAATCATTTTTGTCAAGAAGAAATAAGTGCTCCATATGTAAGTGCGTTGGCCACAAAAGAACTATAACCCAAATCATAATCCACCATGATCGTTGTAATAGCAGAAACTTGTGTTGTTGTTTGTTTGTTTGTTGTGGACTTTTATATATTTAACTCATTGTTCTGAACCTAATGTTATCATTTATTATATATAAAATGTCTTTGTTTTAAATAACTTGTGCATCAATAAAATGAGGAAAAACATGAACTAAATAATACAGCAGACCATAATTATTCTCAACAGTTGCACAAACAACTGGAATGCTTTCCTCCAACAGATGAAATATGTTGAAACAGATGGATAATTTGTTGAAACCCAACAGATGACCAATCGATTTCAACACATGGTCCATCTATTGAAAGAACTCAAAAGCCAAAATTGTTAGTGCTACTGGATTCAACATTGCCTCCAACCGTTGACATGTTAACATGTATTAGATTAGAAGAAATAGACAGAATGAAAATTGAATAAGAATTAAAACGCCAAAGTCTGACTAAAAGTAAATTTTTCATTAAATGAAAAATAAAATACATTAGGTATAGATCCAATATAGAAAAATTAAAAATACATACTCTAAAAGAAAAAATACATTCTAATTATTATTATTATTATTATCATCATCATCATCATTAATGATAACCGGCCAATCAACTCGCAACAACAGGGCTCTCATCAGCCTCTGTATCTCTCTAAACATTGTCGCTCTCATAGTGACCAACTCGCTCTACAGGTCATTAACCTGCCTTTGAAGTTCCCACACTGTGTTGCGTAGAATAGAAATGTCCGGAAAAGGATCAGCCATATCTAGAACATGCATGAATTGACAAATGTAAAGAAAAATATTCATAATGTAATACAAAGTATACGACCAACTGGTAAATTTTACGCCAAAAAAGAAGAGAAGTGGTTGAAGATGTCACACGAAAGGAAAAAATGCAAGAAATAAATAGATTTGAATGAAGATTAAGGAGGGACCTATAGTATAATCTGGACGTGTCGGGCCAAAAGGCAGGACTGTTCAACTCCATTGTATTAATTATATTCAAACCTGGTGGTATTTTGTTTTCTGTGAAAAGTCGCGACTTTTTCTTTTACACTAATTACTTCTTACCTTTTCATAGCGGTTTGAGACTCAATAAAAGAGTTATTATTGAGCTGTTGCAATAGATCATCCAGTATTTTTAACAAATTTAGCATCTGTTGCAACAGATGAATGGATTGAATGTGTAACAGATGGCTATCAAAATAGATTTACCATCTGTTGCAATAGATGGTTTGTATATGCAACAAATAAGACATCTGATGCAACTTATGTATTATCTGTTGCAACAGATGGACAATATGTATAAGTTGGAGGAGATGTTTTGATATCTTCTGACAACTGATTCATCAGTTTTAGTTTCAACAGATGGAGTATTCGGTTCATTAGCTATTTTGAATGTGTTAGATAAAAAGTCTTCATCTCTTTGTAATAGTCCCTCCGTTACGTATTAGTTG
This sequence comes from Capsicum annuum, assembly GCF_002878395.1. Taxonomy (NCBI): domain Eukaryota; kingdom Viridiplantae; phylum Streptophyta; class Magnoliopsida; order Solanales; family Solanaceae; genus Capsicum; species Capsicum annuum. The sequence continues at coordinate 1,601 of NW_025886165.1, forward strand.
GGCCCTATGGGCTTGGTACACCAATTAATAAAAATATAAATTAGGTGATTATTTTACCAAATTTGCCTTATTAATTATGATTAGAAAGTATAAATGTGAATAATATACTTTACGTAGTCATTTAATAATAGGGGTAATCTTGGAAGAATATAATAAAATTCTCTTGATTTTATAAATAGGAAAACTAAGTTGAAACAAACATTTTTAGAAAAAAGTAATCACATGCGTGTAGATTAATTAAAAAAAAATTTAGGTCTATCGCAACAGATTTACCATCTGTTGCAACATATAGATTATCTGTTGTGATAGATGGACCATATGTTGGAGGAGATGTTTTGATTTCTTCCAACAGCTGATTCATCAGTTGCAACAGATGGAGATTTTGATTCATCAGCTGTTTGAATATGTTAAGATAAAAAGTCATGACTCTTCACACCTCCATTTTAATAGTCATCACATTCGTGCAGATGAATAAACAACACTGACATGTCCTGATGGGGTAGGAAGAATAATTTACGTGCAATGGATCCCATTTTCATGCATGCGAGTTATGTATATTATTGATTAGGCTACCGTGAGACACACATAAAGTGCAATAATTTTGTGAATGCAGTTTTTTACCGATTAGACACTGATTCTTCAAACAAGATCCTGAATTATACAGTTTAGTTTGATAGGTGCGAAATGATAAGGCTGAAGGGTTCCAAGATGGTGGTGTCGATACCCTGTTACAATTTAATGACACTATTCATGCATATTTTTTGTGTCAAGTTTGGGGAAGGATTTTGTATCACTTTCCTTCCGACCCTTTGTATCCTCTTAAACAAGTAGTAAGATGATATATTTGGACCAGGGAAATTTATATTGATCCATCATTGTTTGTTGCAGTGCGAGGCTTCGAAGGACTTTCAACAAGTCCATTGCTCCATTAAAACCGGTCCAATCACTATTGGATATTTACATTGCCGCAAAAAACTTGAACTCTTCCCCAAACTTGACACAAAAACATGAGCATAAATCGTCATTAAATTGTAACGGGGTATCGACACCACTGTCTTGGTCCATCATCCTTACCAATTTGAACCTAACAATCTTAACTGTAAAATGCCATATCTTGTTTGAAGAATTAATGCCTAATAGGTAAAGAACAAACATTCACAAAATCATTGTACTGGATGTGTATTTTCATGATAAGTTGATCAGTAATACATACCTCCCACATATGAAGTGGTTCCATCTGCAAGCAGCTTATTCCTCTGAATTCATCTTTACTCTAGCCTTTAATGTTGGTCGGGCAAAAGTGGATCCAATTTCACTTCCTTTTGTCTGCAAACAAGAGAAATACATTTGATGTCAAACAAGAGAAGAACAAAAAGAACATTACAAAAGGGTAACACAAAATTGAGTAAATCAACAGATGACCAATATGATGCAACAGTTACCCATCTATTCAACCAATGAGGCATCATTTGTAAAGGATGGATGACATGTTGCAACAGATGGGCCATCTGTTGGAATAAATCAAACCAGCCTTGCTACTAGTTTGATTTCTTCAAAAAGTTGCTCCGTCTGTTCCAACAGTTGATTTATCAGTTGCAACAGTTGAGGAAACTGTTGCAACACCACCACCAATAGCATTAACAACAAAGAAACAAAAAAACAACACTCTATGTTCCAACACCATCCACAACACAAACATCACATGTTCCAACATAACCCCCCCAACAACAGCACCACCAAAGTACCAAACAAAAGACATAAAAAAATTTATACTAATAACAAGGCTTTTTAAGTTCTCCCAACAGATGACTTTTTTTGCATATTTTAATAAAAATAACGGTTCGTTCATTCAAGACTTAAAAGTCACCTTTTTTTCACATTTTCTCAGCAAACTGGTAATGGGTAAATCATTAATAGCAACAGATGTAAATATCTAATTTAAATGACATACAAAGAAGAAGATAAAATGAAACGAGCAACTTTGAACCATACCTTCAATGTCAAAAAAGCAAATGGATCAGAACATCTAGTTCAGTCGAGAAAAGATATTGATTGGTTGAGATCCCAAAGGATCATCATCCGAAAGAAGAGAGAAAAGAGAGGAAAAAAGAAAACAACAAAGATAATTGAGAATAAAGAAGAGTTATGAGTTGAGTCTAGACTACTTTATGGTTGAAGAAGAGAGAGTTCTAGATATGGGGGGTTTTAAATATTCATTAATAACTTTTGAGGGGCACGAGGAGACGGTGACATTGAAAAGACTAGATAAGACTATTCACTCAGGAGATTTTTGAGTTATCTAAGTAGTACCGAGTAATATTTTTTACCACCTTAGTATTTTAGCTATTTTATCTCAGACAAAAAATACCTAAATTGCTTTATAAAAAAAAGGATCTAAAAATATTTAAGTGTACA
>NW_025886166.1:0-3635 GCF_002878395.1 Capsicum annuum
GAGACACTAGCAGTAATTAGCGGTTTGAATAGTTTTAAACTTTATATATTAAATAAACCAGAAATATTAGTAAGAACAGACTGCGATGCCATAGTAAAATTCTATCAGAAAATAAAAGAGAAGAATAGTAGTACAAGGAGGTGGCTAAATTTCCTAGATGCCACTTTAATTTATAATATTGTTCTAGAACATATTAAAGGTAAAGCTAATAACCTAGTAGATCAACTAAGTAGACTAATAAAAGAAGACAACTAATGATTTTTGTTTCAGTATGTATACAGGTAAAGACAAAGAAAAGGCAGAAGCCTCATTCTCTCAATACTACTTAAATAAATTACAAAACAACACTCGTTACAGGCCACTAACAATGTTGGAACATCCAAAATTAGAAAGACTGATCTTCGATCCTCATAATCTAGCCAGTTATGAGCCATCTAATATGACTTTCAAATTGAAACCAGATGTAAGGATGGAAAAACGACAGATTTGCCTGATCGACAATTCATGGATCTCCTACAACAAGACACCAAAAGACATTAGATACTTTATTTCAGTCCTGAATGTTTTAAGTTATTATTTTACTGAGAAAAATAGCACTGACAAATTTAAATTTTATGTTGTTCTTAGGTGAAAAACACAGGGATTATTTCAGACATGAAAAGAGGTAATGGATTCAGTAAAAGACTATGCAACCCCTCTATATAAAGGTTTTGATGATTTAACAGAGGCTTTAGATTATGCCCGTATAAATTTAGGGCTAAATTATTTTATTACCCCAGCTTTAAGACCAGAAATGCAAAAAATTCCTCAATATAATATTAAAAAAGACACTAACAAAATTATATTGTGTGATCATTGTTCCTCTATGACTGAAGCTTTTAAAAGAATAAATCATGCCAATGAGGTTTTAAGACAAGATAATAAAAACCTTGTAAATGAAAAAGGACAAATGTTAGAGCATATAAGTATTTTACAAGACCGTATAAAAATTCTTCATTTTGAACTTTCACAGCAGACTCAGCCAATTTATGAGACTCAGACTCAAAAAGTTCTAAAGAACTCTCCATCTTCTTTAAAAATGGAAAACCCCACTATATCGGGTAAAGATACAGCTAGTCCAGCTCAAACGGTAGCTAGTAAAGACTTATCAAATCCATTAATGGGTGTGCATTCCCCATTGAATGTAGAAAGACCTACTGTATTGGGTAATGATAAAGCTAGTCCAGCCCACACGGTAGTTGGTAAATACTTATCAAATCAGTTGATGGCTGACACTTTGCCAAAAAGTGTAGGGAGACTCCCAGCTAGTTTTAAGACCACAAACGAAAGAAGTCATTCTCAGACTAAGAAAGGTTTCTTCTTGAGAAAAAAGAAAAATAAAAAAAGAAATATAGAAAAAATGGTAGTAGACTCTATAAAAAATTGTTAGCAGAACAACTTCCCAAAGAAATAGTAATGAATCCAGAACCACCAGAGCCAAGACCCAAAATTTCCTTAATTCCAAGAGAAGAGACATGATCACCCCGAACAGGAATAAGACTGGGACTATCAGAAGGAGACAGTGACGAGTATGAATGAGACTATAACTCAGCCATAGATCAATTTGCACAAGACCCAAATGTCGATGAAGATTTAGGAATTGAGTTTGATTCAGAAGCATTACACAATCTAGATATGTAAGCAATGACAATATCCACAAAAGATTAAATTACAGACGTATGCAATGATGTAATAGATAAATAAATAGACGGATAAAGTAAAGACATAGTCATGTGATCATGGGCCCCACCCAAGTTGCCAAAAGTCTTGCTAAAGTTTTATCAAGCATATTTAAGTAAGGATTTGAAATCCATAAAGTATACTAAAGAATATATTTGAAGTACACAAATGTCTATAAATACCCCCTTTGGAAGACTTAAACATAAGTAACTAGAGAGAAAAAAACAAGAGTGAGAAAGTTCTCAGTTTTTCATAAAGTTTTTTTTTTTCAAAGTTTGTAAGTTAGTTCAAATTCAAAAAAAAAAGAGTAAAAAGTCTATATTAGTTTCTTAGTTCTTCATTTCCGGTAGCTGTCAAGTTTTCAGGGGACTCCTGAAAGGGAAACCTTACTTCTTCCTTAAGACATGTAAGTAGTCGTTACATAGATCTTTGTATTTTTTTCCCAAGTTTGTAAATTATGTTTGAATTATTCAAGTTCATATTTTAGTTGTGTTTTTAATATTAAAAGATCTGGATCGTCGGTGGTCTACCGCCAATTTTCTAATCTTGTAAAATTCATTACCTATTAGTACATATTTAATTATTAGTAGATGTGTCTTTAATATTATAAGATCTGGATCGGTGGTGGTTCACCACCAGTTTTCTGGTTTTGTAAAATTAGTAAATTACTTATAAACATACCCCCTATATGGTTATTCTCTCAGTGTTTTAGCAATAACAATGGATTAATCTGTAAATTCCTAAGGATTTGAAAAGTTTGTAGAAGATTAAAAAAGGACTGTTGTTATTCTTCCAGGGAGTGATTAAAGAAGATATTTCTAAAATACCTAAAACTGAAGAGAAAGAGATGAACAAGGTATAAATTAAAAAAAAAATATTTTTGGGAGAAAATTTACTCTAATCTTTATGACTTGAACACTTACACTAGACTAAGGACAACGAAGGAGGGAGTACTGGGTACGATTTTACACCATACATTTGCATTAACTCTGCTTTATTTTCTCATATCCATTTACCTACTTTAATTACTTGTTTATTTTTCTTCACTTATATAATTTAAATACGCTTTATCTTTATTATATATCTATTATTATTTTCTATTCATTACATTATTATATATCTATTATTATTATCTGTTAATCAATATATATCTGTCTTATTATTATATTATTATTATATCTATGCATTTTTATTATAATCTATCTATATTATATCTATCTGTCTATTATTATTTTTTTATCTATATTATATATATCTGTCTATTATTATTATTTTTTATCTATATTATATCTATCTGTCTAGTATTATTGAATACCTATCTTTATATATTTTCCAAATTCTAAAGAATTTATCATATAATCTGGACAACAATAAAAAAAATCCTCCATTTGTCGACATGTCTACTTCTGTTATTCCTATTATGGATCTTTTCAAGTCTAGCCATCTATTATCATATATTGTAACTAATACCTTAGTTCCTAGATTTTTTTCTAGTTAGGCCTTTTGCTAGAATGGTAATAAATTATAAAAGACTAAATGATAATACTGTAATGGATGGGTATAAGTTACCAGACAAAAAAAGAATTAATAACTAGAATACAAGGAAGAAAAGTATTTAGTAAATTTGATTGTAAATATGGATATTGGCAGATTAAAATGCATGAAGATAGTATAGAATGGACAGTTTTCACATATCCGGAAGGACAATATGAATGGTTGGTCATGTCGTTCGGATTAAAGACGGCTCCTCCTATTTTTCAAAGAAAAATGGATAGATTTTAAGAGACAATAAAAATTTTATATATGTTTATATAGATGATATTCTAGTTTTTAGTAATAATATGAGAGAACATTTAGGACATTTACAATAAGTCTTTAAATTATTTGTAGATAATGGAATAATAATAAGTAGAAAG
>NW_025886167.1:0-2533 GCF_002878395.1 Capsicum annuum
TCAATGTTAGGATAGTGATAGTACCTAAGTTGATTTAGGTGGAAATAGGAATAAATTAATGAGCTCACAGAATCAACTACAAATCCAATCGAGTTTTTATAATTGCATGGTGTTGGTATTACATTCATCCCGACCTGAGTTGTCGATTGATCACTCTGAGTTGAAATGAGTTTTCATCAACTCAACGTTAGGATGGTGATAGTACCTAAGTTGATTTAGATATAACTAGGGATAAATGAATGAGCTCACGGGGTCAACTACAAATCCAATCGAGTCTTTGTAATGGCATGGCATTGGTATTGCATTCATCCCGACCCAAGTCATCGATCGATCACTCTGAGTTGAAATGAGTTCTTATCAACTCAATGCTAGTATAATGATAGTACCTAAGTTGATTTAGGTGGAACTAAGTATGAATGAATGAGCTCACAGGGTCAACTATAAATCCAATCGAGTCTTTGGAATTACATAGCGTTGGTATTGCATTCATCCCGACCTGAGTCATCGATCGATCACTCTGAGTTAAAATTAGTTCTCATCAACTCAATTTTAGGATAGTGATATTACCTAAGTTGTTTTAGGTGGAAATAGGGATGAACGAATGAGCTCACAAGGTCAACTATAAATCCAATCGAGTCTTTGGAATTACATAGCGTTGGTATTGCATTCATCCCGACCTGAGTCATCGATCGATCACTCAGAGTTAAAATGAGTTCTCATCAACTCAATGTTAGGATAGTGATAGTACATAAGTTGATTTAGGCGAAACTAGGGATGAATGAATGAGCTCACAGGGTCAACTATAAATCCAATCGAGTCTTTGCAATTGCATGGCGTTGGTATTGTGTTTATCCCGACCCGAGTCATCGATCGATCACTCTGAGTTAAAATTAGTTCTCATCAACTCAATGTTTTAAAACTATATCTTTTAAAAATTTTAAAATTAATTAAGATCAATTCAAACCAAATTAGCAGTTTCAAAACTTGTCATTCTTTTCCAAAATTACAAATCAACCCAAACAAATCATCCATTTGCGCAAAAAACTTTTCATTTAAAATCTTAAGTTCTCACTTTTCTCTCTCTATATATCTCTCAGGGTCTCCTCTCCCTCTCAATAATAAAAACAACAACTACTCAACATATTGCTCAACCCTTCAAAACAGGTCAATTTTCTTCCTATTTACGACTACATATAGTTGTTTTTTTGACTTTATTTCCACTTGTATCCGTTGTTTTCTCTGTCTTTGCAGGTAACAGAGTTTGAGAAGATTTCTACATTTATTCTTTATTTTTAAAAATAGGTCTTTTTAGTTAATGATGAAAAAAAAGACCTTTAGTTGTATTATCTTTGAGAATGGGTTAACAATTTTGAGTTTTGATACTAAAAAAGTAGGAAGCACCCGAGAAAACCCTATTTTTTCTCTTAGTATTTTGTAGACAATTATGGTATTGTTGGATGGTGTTTGTGGTATTGTTGGTGGCTGTTGTTGGTGGTGTTGGTATTTGTGCTTTTTAACAGTGTTGTTTGTGGTCTTGGTATTGGTATTGGTGGCATTGGTGGTGGTCTTGGTGGCATTGGTGGTGGCATTGGTTATGGTGGTGGTGGTCCATCTGTTGCAACGGGTGGAAGATTTGTTGGAAGATATTAAATAGGTCTTACAACAAATTCCCTATCTGTTCCAACGGATGGGTTATCCGTTGGAGTATTTTTTGATAATGTGGCATAGAATAATTTCTTGAAATTTATCCATCTGTTGCAATACGTGGAATATTTGTTAGGAGATATTAAATAGGTCTTCAAACAGATTTGATTTCCCTATCTGTTCCAACTGATGGGTTGTCCGTTGGAGTATTTTTTTTGGTTATATGGTTTAGAATAATTTATTAAAATTTGTCACACCTTTTTTTTAAAAATTATTCAGACATCAAATGCAATGTATTTTTTGTTTTTCTATTGTTTGTAGTTAAAATATGTCTCCCAAAAGAAAAGAAACTGATAGTGGAGACAGTGGATCAACTTCTGATCACCAAACAAAAAAGGCTAGAGTACAGATAGATTTGGAGGAACTTCCAGAATAATCTTAGTCAAGGCAAAATGAAGCCAAGGAAAGTGATAACTTCTCCTCACCAATGGGGCGTGAAATAATATCGAAATTCCAATATGATTCTATCAAAATCATTAGTATTGATAAGTTTTGAGTTGCGATGCCAATGAATATCCCTAAAGCAGTATTTGGTGATCTTGTACTTAAATGTCAGTTGGGGAAATCTGTTAACGAACTTAGGAGTATTATGAAGAAGGAAAACATAGATGGACTTTTTAAGAAGATCTGCTTTGCATACTTTCTTGAGTTGTCTGGGCCCGCCCTTTCTATTTCTCAATGATCATGGTATATGGCCTTTTTAAGCGAAGGATCAAGTATGCGGGGGATGATGGGGGTCTGAAGGAGGGCAAAAAAAATATGGATGAAGTCTGGATCAACTACTGTTGCATGCCTATTTGTTTTGGATTGAAAGAGTTTGCCATAGTGA
>NW_025886168.1:0-1018 GCF_002878395.1 Capsicum annuum
ATACATATCAGGAGAAACATAAAATACATATTAACTCACTGAAAAAATACATATTACCCCAATTGATAAAGCTTTATAGAAATCCCTAATTATATAACAGTAAATAAAAATACATATACAACGAAAAAATACCTCTTCCTCTGTGTCTTCTTCAGATTCATTAGCACAAAGAGTTCTCAACATCGTCATCAACATTGTTTGACTTTTCAATTTCTTTTGCTTTTCTTTTCTTCTCATATTTTTTTTTAATTTGTTCGTCTTTTGGAGAAGAAACTTTTTTCAACCACTTTTTTCTTCAAAATATCAGCTATCTTCAAAAAAATTCAACTAACAACAACAACAAATCAACCCAAAATCATCTACAATATTCATTCAACTCCGATTATCCTCCATTTATCGCAACAAAACAAAACCCAGTTCCAATTCTCAACCAAAATTTAATTTTTTCAACTATATCAACTCATAAAACATCAAATTTAACTGAAAAAATAAAATTCAACAAATTCGATGACCTTGATTCTCCGTTAACAACTACAAAAATCAAAACCTTAAAGATGAAATGGAGAAATTATTTACAGTACAAAATTAAAAAAAATATATTGAGAAATTGATAACATGCAATAACTGAATTAATTATTTACCTGAAATTGTGGAACTATAATCGTGGAAAAGACGTTAAGAAGGAAAAATTTTGAAAGAGAAAATCTGATAAGAAGCATGAAAAATGGTAAAGTATAAAGCAATTAAAGGAAAGAGAAAGTTTTAAGCGTAAATAATGGAACCTGCTTTTAAGGTGCGTTAATTGTGGTCCCCCACTTAAAATAATGCTACAAATGCTACACAAGGTAATTAGGAAATTTTTTTTTGTAATTTATGCTTTTTCCTAATTACCTTATACAAACCATAATGAAATAATCTAATTTTGACAAATTTATATAATTGAATTTGAGTCAGCACGGGATGGGATATAGATCCTGAAATCTCAAGATTCGGAAGGAGATTATTACCTCAAATTATA
>NW_025886169.1:0-5385 GCF_002878395.1 Capsicum annuum
ATCTTCTGAAGGAATATCTCCAAGATCTGAATCACTACCCAAGTAATCTGATAACTCACTTGCTAGCCTATTAACATCTTCTACATGAATATTTTCTACATCAGACTCATCACCTCCTTCTACACCAACATCTTCTAGGTTAACATCTTTTACATGGATATCTTCTATATTAGCTTCATCACTTTCTTCTACACCAACATCTTCCATATAAGCCTCTCTCTCTTTTCTAAGTTAACATTCTCTATCTCAACATCTTCTAGGTTAAAATCTTCTAGATCAGCCTCCCTCTCTTTATCTACTCTAACAGATTCCCTCTCTATGTTAGCACTATCATCAACACCAACACTTTTTCTTTCTAGGTCTGCAGACTCAATAATATCAGGTGCAAGTAAAAAACCAGTGGGACCATCAAGGTCAAGAATTGGTTCATCTAAAACATGATAGACATAAAAATCAATAGAGTCCTCATGTTTTAAGTCTTTAACTAGTTCAACGAGATGTCTGTCACTCTTAACCAAGTTGAACTGCTTAGTTACTGCATTTTGATAATAAAACCCCCTAACAGTGTCATACCCTAATTCTTTAGTATAAAATAACAATTCTAACATGAAAAAGTGGTCTTTGTCAGTATACCTTAGCTCTGGCACACAACTTGCAACATATGTAGGGACACCCTTGTTGAAAAAAGATCCCCATGGTGAAATTTTGTGAATATTATCTCCATTTGTTACGTCGCCTACAACAAAAGGGTAAGAATTCAAAGTTAGTTAACGGAATATACCCAAAGTACATACCAATAAGCTAAAAGCTACAACCTTTAATGCATGCTAAGAAAGAGACGGAATATTCCCAAAATCACAGCCCTAACAGTGAAATTTTAAAACCCTAAAAACTAAAATATGCTAAAATTCAACAAAATTTAACAAATATAAATCATAATAACACTTAAACAAGGAAGATCTGTGGAAAACCCCCAAATTTCTCCTTCGATTGAGTGGAATTTTGGTTAAATTAGGGTTAATTTAAGGTTATCTTGGAGAGAGAGAGTTAACGGGGAGAGAGAAAGAACTGTTCAAATAAAATTTTTTTCATTTGAAATGTAATAAGTATATGTGGATTTAGTTTATCCACATGGAGAGTTTTATGTGGACAACTTTTCACATCAGCGGCGTTTGGAGACATGCCCAAACAAGCTGATGAGAACAGGAAAAAAAATGCCCAATTGGATCAAAATTCGGGGGGTTTAGGGGTCTGATAGGTACAGGTCATAGTTGAGGGGTCTAAGTGAATTTTCGAAACAAGTTTGAGTGTTTGTCGATGACTTTGGCCTAGTTATAATGTATCTTTTTTATTAGGTGGCGGCATCTGAGTGGATGATTGATCCACGTAGGCACAAGTGAGGTACATGTGTGTAATTTGCAAAAGCGGAGTGTTTATTTGTTCAGGTTTTGTATAGTTAAAAGGCCTACTTATGCACTGTCAAAGTTTAAGGTCAATGTTATAATTTGGTGTCAAGTTTAGGGTCTTATTTATGTATTATGCCTACTTAGTACTATGTTTGGTAGGATTTTGGATCTATGTATTACTAATATCATGTATAAGTTATACAATCTACATGATATTACAGGGAGTTAATACATAAAAATGACCCTAAACTTGATACCAAATTATAACTTTGACCTTAAACTTTGATAGTGCACAAATAAGACCTTTAACTATTCAAAACCTGAACAAATATGACCTCTGATTTTGCAATCCCATGTGTGAGTCTCACTCGTGCCTACGTAGAAAGGTAATCTAATCACACGGTGCCACATCGTTAAAAGGGCTGATTGGAGAGAGGTCATATTTGTGCAGTTTTGAATAGTTAAAGATCATATTTGTATGCTGTCAAAGTTTTGCTTTTTGTGTTAAAACGACGTCGTTTTTCTTCTTCTTCTTCTTCTTCTTATTATTATTATTATTATTATTATTGTTGTTGTTGTTGTTGTTGTTATTATTACTATTATTATTATTATTATTGTTATTATTATTATTATTATTATAATAATAATAATAATAATAATTTTATTATTTATTTCTATAGTAGCAGCACCTAACTTTTTTTAATTTAAAAAAATTATTATTATTATTATTATTATTTTATTTATTTATATAGCAGTAACACCTAGTTTTTTTTTTAATTAAAAAAAAACAGCCACTAGCAGGGATCGAACCCGCACAGTAGGCTGAAGGAAGCGCCCAAGAAGAGCAAATAACACCACTGGGCTATCTAAGTGTCTTGTTTCATGTGGTTCAACATTAATATACGTACATAAATATACATTTTCTATCTTATATATATACAACATAATTTTTTTGCCTAGGGGGTTCGGGTGAACCCCATGGCAACCACGTAGGTCCGCCCCTCATTAATTTTATAATGTTAATTTAATAACATTTTAATTACGTTAATTTGATAACGTTAATTTAATATACTACTACTACTATCCTTAATAACATTAACTTAATAACGTTTTATTAAAACTATAATTTTTTTTATAATTAGTATAGTTTCATCTTTAATTTAATATTTAAATTAATAATATTTAGATATATTATATAACTTAAATTCGTCCTCTGCTTTATAATATATATACATACCCGCTCAATTTTTTCATATGAGGCTGACCCGCCTAATTAATAAATCTTCAATATTGCTCTTTTTCCGCAATGACAAAAGAAATTAGATGTCATTTTTATCTTTGAGCCAAAAATAATAAAAAAATAATAGTGAAGAGTCATTTAAAGGTCATATTTGTGCAGTTTTAAATAGTTAAAGGTCATTTTTGTGCACTGTCAAAGTTTAAGGTCATATTTATGTATTATGCCCTTAGATTTTAGGCTGGACGCGCCCAGTTTTGTGTGTTGAAAACGCGTTTTGCCACGTAGGATTGGAGGTCATATTTGTGCAGTTTTGAATAGTTAAAGGTCATATTTGTGCACTGTCAAAGTTTAAGGTCAAAATTATAATTTGGTGTCAAGTTTAGAGTCATTTTTATGTATTAACTCTATTACAGGGTGTATTACTAATACATCCAATATGGTGGTATTAGTAATACATGAGTTTTAATACCACGGGACTAATATGTAAAGACAAAAATATCCCTCAAATTCTTTTAAATATTTTTTTATTTTCTTAATTTTATTTTTTATATTTGTACTAATAAATTTATTTAAATAAATTAGTTTATAAATTTTATTATTATTTACAAAAATGCCCTCAAACTTCTTTAGTTTTTTTTTCTAAATTTTTTTCAATTTATTCAATGTGAGTTACTTCTTTTCAATTTATCAAGATAATAATATTCCTCCAAATAATTTTAGTCGTAAAAAAATTACTTCATTAACTTAAAAAATACTTATTGATCAAAATTCGAAAATAATTTGCATGATTGCATAGAAGCTTCAATTTTGTAAATAGGATATTCATAAATAAAAATAATTTTTCTACTTAACTTTAACACTCTACGAAACACAATTTTATGTTAATAATAATTCTATTGTCTCATTCAAAAGTTACACGTACCTCCCTCCAATTTAAAAACACCATAAAGTGGGAACAACAAGAAAATGATGAACAAATAAAGAAAAGATAACCCCAAACAAATTATTTTTTATAAGTGAATGATTAAATCTTAAAATTTCAAAGTAAATAATTAGTTATATTGTTATTTAAAAAAACAATAATAAAGTTTCGCAAAGAAAATACACAAAGTTATATGTGAGAGAGTACTTTTGTAAACAAACAATGTTCTTTTTAAAATATAACAACACATATTATTTTTGATACATCAAAGCAAACACAAATAATTCCAATATTACTGCTAATCCCTACCAAACGTCCCCGTAGTGTTTCTAAACAAGCCTACAATGAAAGATCATTCCTTCAAACTCAGGAATAATTGGCAAAGAAGAACTTTTGCAAAACTATTTTGCCAAATACCCACTTAATTTCTTTTTTATTTATTTTTTAGATTTAGGGTATAAAAAGTGGAAAAAGTGGGGCCCACACGTGGGCCAAGGGACCAATTCATCATTTATACAACTTTACAAATTTAATATAACACACCTAACCCCCTCCACTTATTTCAATATCCAAAAAAACCCTCTCTCTCTCCTCTTCAATTCCCAACTCCCGCTTTCAAACAACTTCTCCCAAAAATATCATTTTCGTATGTTCTTCGTCTGCAACTGCTAAGGGGGCGTTGTTGCTTCGCAAGGTTAGTTAAAATTGAGTTTCGGTCATTTATAGATCCATTTAAAAGGTTTTTCTTTTTGCTAATCGATTGGTAGTGATGTAGGATTTCTTTTTCGAATTTGGTGTTTGATTTAATCATATTTTTTTTAGCAACGAAGTGTTGAATGGTAGTATAATTGTTGTTTGAAGAGTTATTTTGGCATTTTGATTTGAACAGCGTCCTGTTTCTGTCTGTAGACCCGTGGTCTATAAAATGAGAATGCCCTAGATATATTTTAATTTTCAGACATATGAAATTCTTTTAAAACATGATTGCTGAAATAGTAAAAATTGAAATATTAATAGCTAATTAGTTTGATTAGGTGCACTAGTTTGATTTTTAGCAATTGTTGTGTTTTGATATTTTGCATGTTCGATTTTGGTTCAATTATTGTATGTTTGTGTAGTGAACTGTTTAATGGTGGGGTGTTTATTAATTTTTTTTTGGGGGAGGGGGCTTTCATTTGATCATTGAGTTATTTCTATTGATAGACTTGTGGTCTATGAACTGAAAATGGGAGATTTGTTCTTTAGGTGTAGACTGTGTTGAAAATGTGTAGAAAAAAATGTTATTTCTAAACAGAAAGACGATACCGCTGGTAGTAGTAGAAAAAGAAGAGTTGCGGCAGTTGGAAAAGTGTCAAAAAGAAATAAAATTGAAGAGTCGGTGTCTGAATCAGATTCGGAGTTAAAGGAGATAAGCCACTACGTCGATTCTAGTGAAGATGTTGCCAAGCAGAGTGTCAGTGGTGATAGTGAAGAGTGCGAGGGAAGTGAGAGTAATAGTGATGATGAGGATAATGATTCGTTGTCTGTGCCATATCTTTCAAGGTGCATTTCCATGGAGCGGTATGACCTTTGAACAATAATTGATGAGGTGGATCTTTCCCAGCAAAAATATCGGTCAGATCAAGAATGGCTGCTTATCGAGAATTTAAGCAAATTCTTGTCGACCAAGAATTGAAGAAAAGATTCAAGCGGTCCTGTTTTGGACACCTGAGAAACCTGCCAGAACATCTCAAGTTCAATGGGCAGTTGGTCCATTATTTACTATTGCGACGCGTTAAGAACGATAAGATGCGTCATGAGATGTGGTTCTGCGTTAA